>NC_067405.1:17982877-18283742 GCF_009764475.1 Pristis pectinata
TCCATTAAGGACAACTAGAGGACATAGATTTAGGGGGAGAGTGGCAACTTTTTCACCCAGAGGGTGATCCGTATGTGGAATAAGCTGCCAGAGGAAGTGGTTGTGGCAGAACATTTAAAAGGAACTTGGACAGGTACATGGATAGGAAAGGTTTAGAGGGATACGGGCCATACGCGAGCAAAAGGGACTAGCTTAGATGGGAATCTGGGAATCTTGGTCAGCATGGATGTGATGGGCTGAAGGGCCTGCTTGCTGCCGTGTTGTATGACTCTATGACTCTCCCATGGCCATTCACACTCCCTCTCTCAATTCGTCACCAGCTGCCTAAGGCATGGATAATTTACTATATCTGGTCAACCTACCGAATAGCACATCTTTGGGATCTGGAGCACTCACGGGGGAACCCGCACTATCACAGAGAGAAAGTGCAGCCTCCACATAGACAGCACTGGAGGTTAGAATCCATCCCAGGGTCACTGGGGCTGTGAGGCAGCTGCAATGTCACTGCGCCACCACTGTGTGCCTTCTCAACACCCTGCATGCATCATGTGAGCTGAATGGCCTGCTGCTTGAACAATTCTTGATTGGCTACAGGTTTTCTCTCACTTTATTTTTTCCGCTTCCAAGGGTATGCATGGGTTTGCTTGAGTTGGGGGTGGGATGGAGGAGGGGGTGAGTGTGATGGTGGGCAGTGGATAGGAAGTGATGCTGCAGCCTTCATCTTGTGAAGCAGGTTTGAAGGGGCAGCTTGCCTTTTACTGCTGGTGTATTTTATATGTTCATAACTACTTGGACAAAGTGATGCAATTATTCACATTTAATAAATGGTGCTGATAAAAGAAGGTACTCAGATGTGACTGTTTTATCTGCCTGGGTGAGTCAGTTCTGAATCAAAGCAATCTGTGCCACTTTTACTCTGCTGTGTCAAATCATGCATGGAGTGAACAATTCATTCACACCATTTCAAAGGATCTGAATGAATTGGAGTGCAAACATTTCTCTTCACATGCAAACCTCCCTCCCCACTTCTAGAAAATCACCTCTTTTTTTAGGGCAGTTGGAGATATCAGTTTACAGCAGCAGTCGGGTTACGTGTTGTCTGTATGTGAGGTCTGCATGTGCTTGTTCATAATGGAAGGTAGAATGGAGGAAGCAAAGAGACTATGGAAAATCAAGAACCACTGAAGCTACGGCATCCCTACGGCACCTTTGTGAAAGGAACTATAGAGCCCCTACTTAGGTCAAATCAGCCATCTCCATACACATCGCAACACAAAAGATGCCATGGTCATACTCAAGAACGAGTGATGAACAGCAACAACTTGTAGTCTGCTTTCAATGTTACTTACTTTGTGTGGTTGGCACTGGGACAATTATACTTGAAGTAACTTGCATAGACTGATTCACAATCCATATCTGTCCTTTGACTCATTGATTAAGTACTGGTGCTGGCTTTCTATATTTGCACAAATTATTGAACAACTTCCTAAACTCATTCATAACCTTGAGTGTCAGGAATACAGCGTTTACTGATGTCAGCATGGTATTATCATCTGATATTTCCTCCTTTCTGAGACCCCCACTATTGAGACCAGACTTTTAACTGAGATTTCCAAGCTAGTCCCAATCAATGTAGTTGGCAACAGCCCAAGGATTACCAGGAATTACATACACATTTACACAATTTAAACCATATCAGAAATGTGAAATCATCATTATCAGTAATAATAAATAGAACTTGCATTTAGGTGGCAACTTTCATATCTGTAGGATGTCACATAGATCTTTACTCCAATGAAGTGCTTTTGAAGTGTTGTCACTACTGTAACATAGAAGTTGATTCCATGATTCTATTTGGGACTGACAGGATTGCACTGCTCGGAGCTGGCACAAACTCAAGGAGTTAAGTGGCCTCCTTCTGTGCCATTCTCTGTGGTAATATCAGAATTATAGCCATCATCATCATGGTAGTAACAGTATCATCAGTAGAAAACATGTGGTATTTCACTGTAAGATCTGATAAATGGTGTAAAACAGTTAAAAAAAAAGTTTGGGAATGCAATTGGCCCATCTCCTGTTGCCTTTCTATCCCTCCTAAACATTATGCAATCCCAAGTCTTAACTCCAAGATGGAAGTCGCTTAAAAGCTCCCTTCCACAAAAACCTGAGAAATGATGCCTTCAAATCAATAAAGACTGAACATTGAATGTGATATTTTTGAAATAAATCTCAACGTCTGAGGCAATCTGAATAATTTGGTCGATACCCCTAGCATGAGCCAGGCCCTCAAATCTTGAAGGCAAACTTTAAATTAACTTAAAATTTCTTCTTGAAATAACTTACCTCAAACTTCCTTGTAACCTCCTCTGTTCTTAGTTAAAATGCATAAAAATATAAGTGCAACAGCAGGCTGCCATTCATCGTAATGGTGTACATGTTAAACTGGGGTGGGATTCCTTCAATAAAAGGTCAAATAGAGAATTAATTTTGCCAATGCAACAATACAGCAGGTTTTGTGACCACAACAGTTGTCGACAGACAAAAGTACCACTGGTGCTCTTAGCAGTGTACAGCCTTAATTACCACACCACTGCTTCCCGGCTTCAAGGGCTTTAAAATGCTTTAAAATCATTTACTCCAGAAAATAAATCTTTTATAGCCCCCCGTGTCAGGTAGGGTGAAGTCAGTTTCAAGCTGAACTTTCCCACTGACACAAATGTTGGTGAACAGAAGGGGCAAGAACTTAAAACTGGGTTCAACAGTTGGACAAAAGTTGGACAACTGGCTTCACCTATGAGAGAAGCTCACGTTCCAGTGTCACTGTAAATGTTATCACAGATCAGGTGTATGAGTGGAGAAATCTTTTACTTAACAAATAGTGCAAGAATACTTGCTTAATCTGAAGTGACATGTATTGCAAGAATACTGAGCTTTAAATAGTGCAATTCTTCCCTGAAGTAGGAATTGCATGTCTTGCATTCTCAAGATTTAGGAATGTAAATCTGCAACTCAAGACGATTTTAATTGACCTATAATTCAACTTGTCTTCCTTAAGTGGCAGATAAGAAAACAATAGTGGAGATTCAACTAGATTAGGTAAAAACTCTGACCCAACAGTACTGAGTCCCCTCACCAGAAGGACGACATTAGCTGAGTGTAGTGGCTCACCACCACCATCTTCTCAATCACAAAATCTTGAATAAGCAACAAATTCCAGCCTTGCTGGCAGAGGCATCATCTAATAGTTCATTTAAAAAAAGACTAGGATGAAAATGAGGAAATAAAAGTACATTACAAGTATTTTACATTCTTAGATGTTTTACGAGACTTGGATGATTACAATGCAGATTTTCGAGGCAGGAACGCTTTGCATGCAAACCAATTACTGGTATTGGTATTTTTTTATTATTGTCACTTGGACCAAGGTACAGTGAAAAACTTGTCTTGCATACTGATCGTACAGGTCAATTCATTACACAGTGCAGTTACATTGAGTAAGTACAGAGTACATTGAGGTAGTACAGGTAAAAACGATAACAGTACAGAGTAAAGTGTCACAGCTACAGAGAAAGTGCAGTGTAGGTAGACAATAAGGTGCAATGTCACAACAAGGTAGATCATGAGGTCAGAGTCCATCTCATCGTATAAGGGAACTGCTCAATAGTCTTATCACAGTGGGATAGAAGCTGTCCTTAAGTCTGGTGGTATGTGCCCTCAGGCTCCTGTACCTACCTGATGGAAGAGGAGCAAAGAGAGAATGACCCGGCTGGGTGGGGTCTTTGATTATACTGGCTGCTTCACCAAGGCAGCGAGAGGTAAAGACAGAGTCCAAGGAGGGGAGGCTGGTTTCCGTGATGCGCTGGGCTGTGTCCACAAGTCTCTGCAGTTTCTTGCGGTCCTGAGCAGAGCAATTGCCGTACCAAGCCGTGATGCATCCAGATAGGATGCTTTCTATGGTGCATCGATAAAAGTTGGTGCATGTCAAAGGGGACATACCAAATTTCTTTAGCCTCCTGAGGAAGTAGAGGTGCTGGTGAGCTTTCTTGGCCGTGGCATCTCCGTGATTTGACCAGGACAGGCATTACGGCATGGAAGGACATTATTTGACCTATCAAGTGTTTGCCAGTTCTCTTCCTGTTTTCTTCCTCTTGCAATGTTCTTTCCCTCTCAAGAACTTATTCAGTTCCCTTTCGAACGTGATGATTGAATTCATCTCCATTACTCCTCCTGTCAGTTTGCTCCAGATTCAAACCACTTGCTGCATTACACAAAAGACTTTTCCTCATGTTTCTTGTGAATCTTTTGCCAATCATTTTGATTTCATATACATTATATAACTATGGCAATTATATAATCTTTATATTATTTCTTAATATACATATTATATTCCTTAATAGTATTGAACCCTGGGCAAACCCAGTCTGTACATTTGAACAAGGGTGTAACATTTACAATTCGCCAGTCCTGAGACATCATCCCTATATTTACAGCTCTTTCTAAGATTATGGCCAAAATCTCTGTAATTTCTCCTCTTATCTTCCTCAGCAACCTCAGGTAGATCCCATCTGGACTGGGTGGTATATCCAATTTAAGTATGGGTAGCCTTTCTTTTCATCAATTTTAATTCAATAAGTAAACCAACCACATCTTCCTTTGCTGAGTCTCCAAGAGCATCCTCTTTCAATGCTCTTTACTGCTGTGAATAGATCCTTTTTGGTCCATGACTGGTCCTACCTTATCTCTAGCTATTTACCCTTTACATGTCTGCAACAGAATTTTGAATTCCCTTTTGTTTTTCTCTCCAGTTTTTTCTCATACTATTTCTTTTCCCTTTATATTTCTCCTCTGAAGTTTCTATAATCAACCTGGTTTACACTTCTGTCATCACTCTATTAAACACTTATTTTGCTTTGCTTTACTTTATTCTCTATCTCTTTGGTCATCCAGAGCACTCAGGTTTTACTGGAATTAGTATCCATTAATATCCAGAAATCTAACAATCTCTGTTTTGGGTGAACTCAATGACTGAGCCTCTGGGATAGATCTTCACACTCAGAGAGAAGAGATTTCTCCTCTTCTCAGTCCAAGGTTACCCACATCTTGCTTTTAGCCATTCTGGACTCCTCAGCCAAGGGAAACATTCTCTCTGCATGCACTCTGTCAAGCCCAGTAGAAATTTTGTAAGTTTCAATGAGATTATCATTAAGCAAAGATTTATTTTTATTTTAACATCAATATTTTCATTTTTGCTGCACATAGATATGCAATTAAAGCACACTTTGCAATAATTGGGCAAGATCATGCATTGTAAAGAGGGCAGCCTCTGAAAAAAAGTTTATTAGTCATATTTATGAGGAAAGAGGGCAACAGATCTTTTTTGAACATCAAGCAGCACCTCTCAATACCAGTGACACTGAAAAATGTGTGAAAATTTGGGAAGGTAGAAAAAAAATCCATGAGTTACCAGCTCTGTCATAAGGCTCTGATAAAGATTCTTTTGATAAAACAACTGCATGAAAAATTACAAGTTTGCATATTCATTAAAGTTTAACTTGTATTTTTGCTGAACATCTCTATCTTCACTTTGACATTCAGGATAAATGCTTCCCTCCTGTATTTTACTGAGAAGTTGTCTCACAGCTCAGTCATATCCCATGGCCTTGTCCATTTTGCTGTTGTTGCCTTGGGGAAGCAGTAGAACATAGCCTGGGTCTATTTTCTAAACCATTAGCAGGGAAGTAAAGTCATGTAGCCATTCCATTGCAGCTTCTAATGGTTTGCTAAGAATCAGAAGCGCAGAGGTGGGACAAAGGTATGAAGATGGGACTGATGTGTTGAATAGGATTGTATAGGATTAGAATAACTTCTAAGTTTTTTTTTAATCTTCATGTAAAAAGGAATATCTGCAGCTTATTGCTGCCTATCTTGTAGAATATAGCATCTAGGATTCACCAAAAACGTAATTCCATTTTTGAGAGTGTGATTCATATATTGTGCCTATTTTTGAAGATGTATAAATTAATTGCATGTTTATACCAACACAGTCTAATCTGCATTACAGCCAATGTATAAATTAATTGCATTTTTACACCAAGACAGTCTAATCAGCATTACAGCCAATGATTTAAATTGAATTAATATCTGCAATGCAGGTAGCTTTTTAAAAAAAACACTATGATGAACATCTCTATAAACATGAAATTGAGCTGTGATTTTGGGAAGCAGTAAGTGTGATAGCCAATTTATTTACACAAGCTTTGACAAACAGGAGATAACTCCCCTATTTCTTCTTCAAACCAATGCTGTAGGATTTTGTTTATGTCCACTTGAGGGGCCAGAAAGTGCCACAGTTTGAGGGGGCAGAAGTGTGAGTGCCTCAAACAAGGGCACAGCTGACAGCAAATGAGACTCTTTTTATCCAAACATCACACCCAATCAAAGGAGCAGAATTGCTCAGATGAAGAACTACATAAAAAGATGAAGAAAATAGACTTCGATTATGGTGTGGAAATCTATCCTTTTAATACGACAAATCAATCATTAGGACTTTGAAGCTCTAAGCTCTGAAGCTCTAAATAATATTTACATCATTAAAACTTTCGAAAATGTGTTTTTTTTTAGTTCCTACCTGCGAGTAAAAAAATACTGTGGGGTAGAAATTTGCTCTGGGTTGAATACACTAGCTCTGTGATATAATGCGCATTGAACTCAATGGAACCAAATTTCAGAAATGGATTGGATGTAGACACATTATTATGCCACATGCTTAATTGCATATAAGAAAGGATGAATTGCAACTCTTTTTTTATATATTTTCCAAGAAATTCATTCTTGATCCCTAGTGCCATATAACAGCAGCTGCCTGTTCCACTCTGCTTTTGAAATTTGGATCCATTGATTTCAATCTTCTGGACAGATGAGTTTGTTCAGTATTTTTGATACTGATTTTCAGAAGTGTGCATGACTACCAAGATGGGCATTTATTGCCTATCCAACGCTTTCCAGAGAAGATGACTTCTTGAACTGCTGCCACATAGAATGGAGCAGTAAACAGTTTAGAATGCAAATAAGAGTCAATTATATTGCTGTAGAAGTTGCCTAGCCCTGTAAAGATGGGAATTTTTTCCCTAAAAGACAATTATTTTTTTCAATAATTTGATAACTTTATGGTGACTTCTGCTGATTTAGCTTCTTACTGATGAACTGCAGATCAAGAGTCATGAAGATGTTCCTACACCACGTTTGCAGTTTCAGTGAATTACTGCATTGCAATCAGATTTAGGTTCATTTTTTTTAGAGTGGTTCTTACTCAGTTAGTTAGCCCAAGCAAGCAGTCAAGGCTCGACTATTTATAACTCTGTCTGGAGTAATAGTTTTTCTTAAAACTGAAAAAAAAATGAGGAGAGACTTGGCTTGGTTTCCATAACTTTATTTCCCTGAATATATATTTAACATTGCTGCCTTATGGCAAGTCCAAAGTTAGATAAGGTGTGGGCAAAAGGCATCATTGAGATTTAAAATTTGCTTTTCAGTTGGTGAAAATCTACCCAAATCTATAATAACTTCACAGATCATGGGGTAGAAATTTGTCCTTCATAGTAAACATACATACAAAGTACGCCCTTTCAAATTTTTTTCATTGGCTTCAATAGAATCAAATTTCAGAAGTTGAGCTCAATTTGCAGCTGGTATAAACTGTGTATATAAATAGATAAAGTATCATTTTCTATCCCAATGTCTTCACAAATGGAAAAAAAATTAACATCAACCTACAAATTTGTAGTGAATATCTTTGAGGTTGAAATTCATTTTAGATTGCCAGAGCTAGACTTATGCATCAGCCAGTGATTATACTCACTTCCATACATTCAATTCCATTTACTTCAATAGGGCATGAGTCCAATCAGTGGTTGATACTTACATTTGCATTTAGTGCTCCCTCTCCCTGATTTTCTAGAAGGTTACAATCAGATCATTCCAAAACCAGACTCTCCCACAATGACACCTGAAGAATTTGTTCAAATAATTAAATTAATCTGGAATTATAGTTTGTCTAAGTAATAATGACCATAAAACTACTAGGTAGTTGTAATGTCCTTCAGGGAAGGAAATCTGCCCTCCTTACCTGGTCTGGCCTCTGTACCATTCCAGACCCACTAATGTGATTGAGTCTTAACAGCCTTTTCAGTTTAGCACTTAGGTTCAGTATTACCAGTGACAACCCTTGAATGAACAAACAAAAAAGCTGAAGGGAGTATTACTGCCTTAATGTATTCTGGTCTTAATGGGCTACATGTCTATTTGGAGTTTTTGAATGATTTACTTTGTTTTGGTAAAAATCTGTTGAATTCCAATCTGTGATATTATGTTTATAAAGATAGAAAATGCTGGAAGTAATCCACCGGTCATACAGCATCAGTGATAATAGAAAGAGAGTTAACACTTAGGTCTCATAAGTGATCCAACTTTTGGTTGTCAATCCTTTTGTTTTGCTTATTGATTATTTTTATAACATAAAGTCATAGAAAAATTGAAAGTATTTTGAAGCCGCTTTTGGTGTAATAACTAATGACAGTCTTCACTGTTACCCAGTCTTCCTTTCAATAATTATTTAATATTTTGTTATTAGGAAGTCCAGTGGGAACTCTTCTTCCAGCCTCGGTGATATGGTGTCTGGTACGTGGCGTTCTCCCTCCCCTTCTTCAGGTGAATTTGTTCTTGCTGTTTAATCACACCTGGAGTATTCGACTTTCAATTGCTCAACTGACTTTAACTTTGTGGGTATTATACCTGATCACTATGCATTGCATAACAAAGTAAGTAAGACATCAAGGAGTTCAGAAAGTGTGATGAACTGTGAGTGAAACTCAAGATGTTTATCAGTGTTTTCTGAACTCTTCAGTACTCTAAAACAAAACATGTTTTTTTTTACTGCTTTACAGAATTATAGTTCCTTCTCAGTTTATTGAATATGTTCAAATACAGATTGAGTCTAAAATTAATGCTGAGCCTATCGATTCAAAACAATTGAGCCTTTATTTGAAAATCAAAGAAATGCAGATGCTAGAAGTCTAAAATAAAAACATGAAATGCTGGAACCACTGAACAGGTTAGGAGATTCCTTGGAAAGAGAAACAGTTAATGTTGTAGGTCAACGACCCTTTATCAGGTGAAGATTTCCAATGAAGGAAATCATCTTTGACATGAAACATTAACTCTTTACTGCATTTCCTGTTTTTATTAGTGTGATATTGCTTCTCTGTTATGTTTATATTTTTGTATTTGCTAAAAGAAACAGCATATATCTATATTAATTATAAAATACGCAAACAATCTGCACATCATTTTCACAATTTAATTATTATCAATTGTTATACTGTATGTATTTTTTTAATTATAGAGATTTATAGCAGATATCACTTTTCATATTCAAATATTTGAGATTTGTAATTGAATTTAGGTATAATGATATCCAGCACTATACTATTTATTCTTAAAAATATTCCTTTTCCATTGCAGCAAAACAGAAGCAAAAAGTGGTGAGTTTGTGTTTCATCCTGTTGTTGTTAAAGTGTCAGCATGATTGGTGGTTCTCCTTAAATCATTCTCAAACCATCACCAGCAGTGAGATTGTATGAGAAATAGTGAGATAGATTGTAAACCCATTGAAATGAAGAGAGTTGAATGTCAGTAAATGAAGTGGGGTGAATGTGTTTTGTACAATTTCACAATGTGAACCCATTGAAAAGAAACTAATTGAATATATGTAGTACAGTAGCAGATCTCAAAACCATTGGATTGGGAGAGCAAAACGTGCATTTACGGTGTCAGATTGCAAACCTATTAGACAAAGAGAGATAATGTGCGTTATACATATCAGATTGTAAATCCTTTGAGCAAAGGAAACTAAATGTGTGTCGTATTTAAAGTGTATCTTTAGGCACAAATGTGATGCTTTCTCTGCATCCATGTGTGTGTTCATGTTGTGATTCTCTTGGACAAAAGAGTTATGCAGTGTGTCTGCATTTTAAAAATGCAGCATTTTCAGTGAGTCAGGAACTTTCAGTTTGCCCAACAGCTTTAAATCTCAACATATAAATAGGTTAACCGTCTTAAAGGCTATGTAAGACATTACAAATTGGTGTTGAGATGGTAATGTTTTTTGAGATTGCTAAATGATATTGATGACTCCCACTTGGCAAGTTTTAAGTGAATTTCTAACACCAAGTTTCATTTTGTGGTTTCTTCTGAATGCTTGTGCGTAATCTTACTTGTTGAAGGCCACCATGTCTACTGATGAGAGTGCATAGCAAAGCAAGCAACAGACGTGATGGACTGTGGTGTTGACTTACCTTTGGTCCTTCACACACACTTGGTTTAATCATGTTAGCGTTGAATAGGAGGGGAACAGCATTGTTGCCTGACTGGCTAACTTGAAGAACAGGCATGTGTGACTGAGCTCAAAAATTATTTAGTTCATATATTAAATGATCAAATGATTTCCAGGAGGTTGAAGGAGAAGGTGATATTGTGAGAACCCCAAATGCTTTGATATGGAAACGTACAAAAGCAATACTCTGATGGATGTTAGGCCAGGAACACAACTGACAAATCTCAGAAGGTACAACACAAAATGTGTCTTGTTTAAGGATGTTGCACAGAAACTGGAAAATTACTTTGGTCCAAAGCATTGGAAATAGCAGTAAGTTTGGGACAAGGAGCCAGAAACAGAGTGAGGCAATTAATGAATATATTGTTTCATTAAATAACTTTTCCTTGCATTGCAATTGTGCCTTATGCAATAGGTTTGTGTGTGAGCTGGTAGAGGAACAAATACAGTCAAAGCTGCTGTGTAGACAAAACCTGATATTCTAACTTGCACATAAAATGTTTGTCTGATGGAAGTAGTATCCTAAAAATATGAGAGAATTTTGCCCACCAGAAGTGACTGCTGTGTCAGTAGTCCACAGTCAGAGAGCCATAACAAAGTTAAAGCTACCTGACAAGTCCAAAATGCCCAAGAGACCAGTTCAATCCATTGCAATTGTTGTAATGACCATCATTCACACCAACCTTGTCAGTCTAGAACACCCAAGAATTTAAGTTGCCAAATGGAAGGTCACATTTCAACAGCCTGCAGATCCAAGGCAAAGAAAAGGAGAAAAAAAGCACTTACATTGAAAATTTAAAATAACAAGGGGAACTTCATATTTTGGAAACTTGTATAGTCAATGGGGAACTGGGACTGTGCACAATCTATGCTGCAAAGAGTAACAGCAACAAAGAGACAGGCTTTTGAGCAAATGCATTGATTAACAACTTCTATGTTGACATGTAAATTGGTACTGGTACAGGCTCTTCAGTGTTAAGCCAAGATACAATAGTAAGTTCTGTCAGATACCATTAATGGAAAATACCTTCAAACATTGCAATATTTGTTTACAAAAAAATGCTAAATGGATGTAGAACCAAGTACGTATGAGGAACACAAGAAAAAATTAGCAAATGAAGTTATCATCATTCATTACAATGCTAAATATGAGCTTAAATTGGCATGGAATGCATCAAGTAATGATGCAGGTGTGTTGTAGATGATTGGGAGGAGAAATTCTCACAAGGAGTGACTACACTATGACACTATTCAAGAATGTGAAGCATTTAAGATAAGATAAGATCTCTTTATTAGTCACTTGTACATCAAAACACACAGTGAAATGCATCCTTTGTGTTGGGTGTTCTGGGGGGCAGCCCACAAGTGTCGCCACGTTTCTGGTGCCAACATAGCATGCCCACAACTTTCTAACCTGTACGTCTTTGGAATGTGGGAGGAAAAACGGAGCACCCGGAGGAAACCCAGGCAGACACGGGGAGAATGTACGAACTCCTTACAGACAGTGGCCGGAATTGAACACAGGTCTCTGGTGCTGTAATTACGTTACACTAACTGCTACACTACCGTGCCTACCCCATTTGGAATAATATGCAGAATTAAGAGATTTTATTAGCTTTAAACCAGGCAGATCCTCTACCCTTGGTATTGGTATTGGTTTATTATTGTCACTTGTACCGAGGTACAGTGAAAAACTAGTCTTACAAACCGATGTTACGGATCAATTCATTACACAGTGCAGTTACATCAAGTTAGTGCATTGATGTAGTACAGGTAAAAAAAAATAACAGTACAGAGTAAAGTGTCACAGCTACAGAGAAAGTGCAGTGCAATAAGGTGCAAGGTCACAACAAGGTAGATTGTGAGGTCATGAGGTCATAGGTCATAGTCCATCTCATTGTATAAGGGAATTGTTCAATAGTCTTATCACAGTGGGGTAGAAGCTGTCCTTAAGTCTGGTGGTACGTGCCCTCAGGTATCTATATCTTCTACCTGATGGAAGAGGAGAGAAGAGAGAATGTCTCGGGTGGGTGGGGTCTTTGATTATGCTGGCTGCTTCACCAAGACAACGAGAGGTAAAGACAGAGTCCAAGGAGGGGAGACTGGTGTCCGTGATGCACTGGGCTGTGTCCACAACTCACTGCAGCTTCTTGCGGTCATGGGCAGAGTAGTTGCCATACCAAGCCGTGATACATCCTGATAGGATGCTTTCTATGGTGCATCGGTAAAAGTTGGTGAGAGTCAAAGGGGACAAACCAAATTTCTTTAGCCTCCTGAGGAAGTAGAGGCGCTGGTGAGCTTTCTTGGCCATGGCATCCACGTGGTTTGTCCAGGACAGGTTGTTGGTGATGTTCACTCCCAGGAACTTGAAGCTGTCAACCCTCTCGACCTCAGCACCATTGATGTACCCCTTTTACAGTTCATAAGCCACCTCTAGCAATATTAGGTTTTAATGCGATGATATCTGCCATGGAGGCATCTGGTATTCAAAGTTAGGCATTTCTTCTATTGTAGTGTTATTAAGCAATTAAGTACAGGAATTCCAAGCTGAACAACACTGGTGTGCTGCCACTATTGCGTGTGGTTGTGCTGAAGTGAGCACAGAGGACATTCACCAGGATGCTATCTGGATTGGAGGGCATTAGTTCTGGGAGAGATTGGATTGGCTGGGTTTGTTTTCCCTGGAGCGAGGAGGCTGAGGGGTGAGCTGATGGAGAGATATGAAATTGTAAGAGTCATAGATAGGTTAGATAGTCAGAGTTGTTTTCCCATGGTAGGATACATTAAAAACAAGACAACATAGCTTTAAGGCGAGAGGAAAAAGTTTTAAAGGGGATCTGATGGGAACAGTTTTCATATGGAGAGCAGTTGATATCTGGAACTTGCTGCCAGAGGAGGTGATGGAATGAGACACAATCACTATATTTAAGAAATATTTAGACAGACATTTGAATAGGCAAGCCATTGAAAGGTATAGTCCGAATGGGATTAGTGTTGATGAGCAAAAAGGTCAGCATGGATATGGTGGGCTGATGAGCCCATTTCTGTGCTGTACAACTCTATGACTATTTTGATGTCCAGAGTGAAAATCTGATCAACACATTAGTTGAGGTCATGAAGACTTTCCAATGACCATGTCTTGAAGCCACAGATAAGTTTCAGAAAGACTCACTGTTGAAAAGGGTCTATGAATAGCCATTGAAATGATGAACAGATCTGACCGGTGTACAGGCAGGATACTGAAACCTTCCTACAAACATTGCAATGAGTTGTTTTGTGACTCGGGGTGCATAATGTGCAGGGAGATCAAAAATTTGGCCAAACTTCATATTGAACACAAGTGAACTGTCAGTATGAAAGCAGTTTCAAGAGGCTTTACTTGCCCTGGTTGAACTGAGTGACCTTGAAGCATTGGCAAGTAAATTCAGTGTTTGTGTAAGTTGTCAGAATAAGCCTTTTGTGGTCATGGTCATCTACAAGACCTTTTCAGAGAGCACTTGTGGACTTTTGATGAAAATAAGTGACATCTTCCTTTTACTGATTAATAGACTTTCAAAGTGGATTGAAGTAAGCATATGGATTCAAGTACAGTTATAGACATGTAATCAATATTTGAGGTCTCTGTGTGCCTAAAGAGTATATTTTTGAAGGTGGCCTTAGTTTTGATCCACACTGTTTGCAAGTTATATGAAATGGAGTGATATCAAAGATATCATTGAGTATGTGGAGGAATGGAGAGTTAGTCAGACTAGGCACAGTAGTGTGGCAGTTAGCGTTAGGAAGTTGTGGGCATGCTATGTTGGCGCTAGAAGCGTGGCGACACTTGCTGGCTGCCCCCAGAACACTCTACGCAAAAGATGCATTTCACTGTGTGTTTCGATGTACATGTGACTAATAAAGATATTTATCTTATCTTATAAAGAAGTGCAGCACAGAAAGAGGCCCTTCAACCCATTGAATCTGGCTGACTATCAACCACCTATTCACACTAATCCTACATTAATCCCATTATTTCAATCTCCTCTAAAATAGGTGACATCGTGGATAGTGAAGAGGGTTATCAAAAATTACAGGGGCACCTTGGTCAGCTGAGTAAGTGGGACAAGGAACAGAAAATGGAGTTTAATTCAGATAAGTGTGAGGTGTTGCATTTCGGAAAGCCAAATCAAGGTAGGACTTTCACATGAATGGTAGGCCCTGGGGAGTGTTGTAGAACAGAGGGACCTTGGTGTACAAGTACATGGTTCCCTGAAACTGGAGTCACAGGTAGACAGGGTGGTGAAGAAGGCTTTTGGCACGCTGGCCTTCATAAGTCAGGGCAGGTGAGACTGCACTTGGAGTATAGCGTTCAGTTTTGGTCGCCCTGCTATAGGAAAGATTAAACTGGAAGGAGTGCAGAAAAGATTTACTGCCCGGACTTGAGGGTCTGAGTTACAGGGAGAAGTTGGACCAGCTAGGACTTTATTCCTTGGAGCGTTGGAGACTAAGAGAGGATCTTATAGAGGTGTATAAAATCATGAGGGGCATAGATAGGGTGAATGCAGTCAGTCTTTTTCCCAGGGTTGGGAATCAAGAACTGGAGGGCATAGGTTTAAGGTGAGGGGGGAGAGATTTAATAGGAACTTGAGGAGCAACTTTCTTTTACACAAAGGGCATTATGTACGTGGAATGTGCTGCCAGAGGTAGTGGTTGAGGCAGGTTCAATAACAACTTTTAAAAGACAGTTGGACAGGTACATGGATTGGAAAGGTTTAAGTTATGGGCCAAAGGGCATGTTTTTGTGCTGTCTAACTCTATGACTCACATTCTTGGCAAATCCCCTCCCCCTCCAGATTCTATCACTCACCTAGACACTAGGAGCAATTTATAGTGGTCATTTAACCTACTCACTCACATACCTTTGGGATGTGAAAGAAAACTAGCACCTCAAGATCTCATTACTCTCACGAAGCAAATGTTGCAGGGATATTCAAACACGGCATGAAACTATGGTTGGTCAATTGCTAGCTGGAAGTATGGAATAACTCCTCATATAATCATGGGGTAAACTTTTGCAGAACTCTTGATAAAGACATGGCTGAGAACGCACGGAGCTTGTTCAACCAAATTTTGGAGCTTAAGTTGAAAAACAGTTTTGTCAAAAATATTGCTATGACTCTGATCAAAAGGAATGCAGTTGCAAATAAAATTTACTGCATTCACGTTCTTAACTCACCCAGCAGGTTGAGCTCACACAGATGGGAGATGGGAACCACAGTAAAGGTTTTTAGAATCAAGAAAGATTTGATTGAAATTTGTGACAAAATCCAAAGTGGTCCTATGACCTCTGCTAGAGAGGAGTCCAGCATGGAAAGTGAGCCACTTGATCATGAAATTATGTCCAAACTGGATCCAGTGCAGACTTTGGGAAATGAAATACAAAATCCAAGCAAATCTGACAAAGAAGGAGAATCTTCTTTGTTTTCAAATACAGAAGCAAACAGTTTGAAAGTTGATTCAACACCAAACTTGTAAGGAGATCAAGAAGAACTCAGAAAGCTGGATCTTAGACTAGATTTATTGTTTGTTTGTTAAATGTGTGTAGTAATAAGTATTGTATCTTGCTTTAAGTAAAAAATGGTAGCAGTGTAGTGTAAGCAAGGACATGATGCTTTCTCACTCTCCAACCATGTATTCATTTTGGACAGGAGAGTTATATGATTTGTCTGCTTTACAATAATGCATCATCACAGTCTGGAATATTCAGCCAACACCATCAGTTTATGTCCAAAAATGTAAATAATTTAAGCATGTTGCCATGCAAATAGATGATTACCTTTGCAGTACTGTATATTAAAGCCTTTATGAAGACATTTCAGTACTGTATGAGAATGTAAAACTTATGAATAAAGCGAGTTGAATGTGCATTATACTGTATTTGGTCATAAATTCCTTGAATAAAGAGGGGTGAAAAACAGTTTAAATAAATAGAGCTGAATTGTGTTGCACATTATCGAGATAACAAAACCCTTGAAATGAATGGAACTGAATATGTGTTGCGCAGTATCAGATTGTAAACCCTTAAAATAAAATAACCATTGAAATAAAAAAGCAAAGTGAACATGTTGTGCAGTAACAGACTGTAAAGCCCAGAAATATTGTTTTAAAAATAAAAGTGTTGCATAGTAGCATACTGTAAACCTATTGAAATGGAATAAAAAGGTGAATCTGTGTTGCACAGATTATAAATCCATGAAAATAAAGGGTGATGAATGTGTATTGTACTCTCTTAGGTTGTAAACATTGAATAAGGAGATATATGGTACAGTGTCAGTGCATGAACTCATCAAAATGAATGGTTTGGTTTATTTTGTACACCAACAATTTCATAGAACCCGTTGGTTTCTTTTGATGTTTTGCTTTTACCCATTTTTGTAAAAGCCTACTAACAGAGTCAGAGTGAAATGATGTAACCACAGATTAGAGGACTGAATAAACCTTTGCCGTTCATTAGGCATTAACTAGGAATTACTACTCATGCTGGGGATGAACGTCCTGGCAGGGCTGGGGGGAGCTTCAGTGAAGTAGGTTTTGGTGAGTCTTGTCTTCAAGGAGTTTAGTAGACCAGAAAAGAGGAGCCTAAACTTCCTTGAGCATTCTGGAGGATTCCTCTTCCCACTTGGTTGCCCTACTCACTGCCAAGTGAGCTTCTCCAAATTGAAAGCAACCCAGAAAACAATGTTTATATCAGAGATTTGTATCTATCAGAACGAACTATCTAAGAGGGCCATAGATACAAATTAGTTGAGGTAATTAAAAGGGCGAGGGATACTTGGAACATCAGAGATTGGGAAATAAGGATATAGATTAAAAACATACAAGGGGCTGTTCTGGGATAGAGAACCAAAAGATTGTTCTGACATTTCCAGTTCCCGTAAATGGAATTTCTCTTTTTGTTTTGATTTGAAAGATTAATCTTCCCCAAAACTGTTCTTCCACAGCTGCATATCCAGATGGCCAATTAGCCAATTGTGTTTTGACAAATGAGCTTTTTTAAATAAAAATGAGCTGGTGGAAGGTTGCAAGAGGGGTGCGTGTAATTTTCCAAAGAACACTTCTCGAAGTGAAGCCTCAGTGCTGGAGGCAGACATTTAGAAAACCAGTCCTTTAGTCTCACGGTTACTCTCACTTTTGAAGTGTCTGACATTGCATTGACTCGACAGATTACTGCAGCATTGTGCTAGAAGATGTGGAGTAGTGAGAAATTCTAGCAGAGTTTATGTCCAACCCTGTGTCTGAAACAAATCAGAGATTGGTGGTTTTTGGATATTAAGGGAATCAAGGGATATGGGGTTAGTGCTGGAAATTGGCACTGAGGTAAAAATTCAATCATGATCTTACCAAATGGCAGAGCAGGCATGAGGGGTTGTATGTTTACTCCTGCTTCCATTTCCATGTACTATCTCGATGCAGTGTGAAATGAATTGATCTGTATGAATGGTATGCAAAACAAGTTAGATAAGATTTCTTTATTAGTCACATGTGCATTGAAACAGACAGTGAAATGTATCTTTTGCATAGAATGTTCTGGGGGCAGCCCACAAGCGTCATCACGTTTCCGGCGCCAACCTAGCATGCCCACAACTTCCAAACCATACATCTTTGGAATGTGGGAGGAAACTGGAGCACCCAGAGGAAACCCACGCAGTCATGGGGAGAACGTACAAACTCCTTACAGTCAGCAGCCGGAATTGAACCTGAATCGTTGGCGGTTTCAATTCCAGTCGCTGTCTGTAAGGAGTTTGTATGTTCTCCTCGTGACTGCATGGGTTTCCTCCGGGTGCTCTTGTACACTTGAAAATAATAAATTAATTCCAATTCCTGTTATTTTCTTTTATGTTTACAAAGTAAATACAAGAAACACATAGGTTTGCCAAATATTATAGTAAAATTCTCAGATTTTTGTTTTTACCTAGTCAGTCTGTGGAATTCATTTTTAGCAAAACTTAGTAATTAACATTCATTTGACAAGCAGTGTGGTAATTTAATAAATGTAAATTACGGAATAAATAATATTGCTAAGTTCTACAACTTAGTTAAATTCACAGGTTATCAAGCAACAACACATTGAGAAATGAGAGCAGTTTCCAAACCTGTCATATATTTCCAGCCATATGATTTTATTAGCTAAGTACAATGGGAGATTAATTATTTTTATCCAACCGGCCTTTCAGTATTTGGAGAATCTAATGATTCATATTAAGTGAAAATGTTTGACTTTTCAATCTTAAATTTTACTCGAAATACCAGACACACAATTATTAAGAAAAATTACAGCTTCACTAAGGCACAAAGGATGCCTCCTGACTCTGTTAATAACAACAATAACATCAATTTCTTTAACACAGCAAAGAATATGGCAAGGTGTTATAGTCAAACAAAATTTACACCAAGGAATTTGAGGAATAGAACCTTGGTCAAAGAGGTAGATGTTAACTAGCTTAAAGAAGTAAAGAAGCAGAGATGTTCAGGGAGGGATTTCAAGATCATACAGCCTAGGCAGTTGAAGGTATGGCTGCCAATTGTAGAGGAATTAAATTCAGGAATGTTCAAGAAGTCAGAACTGAAGGATCACAGACATCTTGAAGCATTACAGAACTGAAGATGCAAAAGGGCCAGGTCATGGAGGTTTTTTGAAAACAAGGAAAACAGTTTTAAAATTAAGGCATTGCTCAATTGGGAGCTAATGTTGGTTAAATAGCAGAGAGATGATAAGTGAATGGCCCTTTGTAGAAGTTAACAATCCCAAAATTACAGGGGGTATAGTGAGAGAAGGCAACCAGGAGTACATCTCAATAGTTGAGTCTTGAGTTAACAAAGGCATGGCTGATTTGAGACAGAGACAGAGTTGGATGATGATACCATGGTAGAAATAGCTAGACAGATAGTAAAAAATAACTTCAGACTTACAACTTGGGTGTCTCCTGGTTCATTGGTATTGATTTTGACTGCATTGTGCCTGTTCAAGGTGACAGCAACCACCTAAGATGCATGCTGAGTCAGCCACAGACCGATTTCCCAAAATGTGGCCCAAATAATTATTAGACTTAAACTTATATAAGCAGTTCATCAACTCCAGTTGCAGGCAGTCACTCTGGATGACTACAGGATGTTCTAAACAATATGATCTTTTTCACACCTCCTACATGGCTTAAGTGTATGCATATTGAGTGCCAATTTGGGCCATATTCAGGTGGAAACAATACTGTGCATTCAATGTAGCGGTCAGTTATTTTGCACTTGAACCTGAGGCTAGGACTTGAAGTGGCATCTATTGTCTAGAACGGTGACTTTCAAGCTTTTTTCAGGATACTCACTTTAACCAAATGATTCAACCAAGTGAACCAATAATATCACTGTCCAGTCTGCAGACCATGTTTAAGAGCACAGCTGGTGACCTACTTTTTAAAGTCACAAGAGTCACGGCCCCCACTTAGAAAACCGCTGGTATAAAGGAGAATTTCTGTAAAGTCTCCTTTTTAAAATAAGATCCTTCATGAACCCAAGGAACACTCTAGCAACAACATGAAAGACTCTTCTGTGAATATTCAAACTATTCAGGTTTGAATGCATTCGATGAGGAAACTCTGCTGGATTTCACGCTACAGGTGTGCCACAATCAGTAGTGGAGCTACATTGGAAAGATTAGTCTTCTCAACTAGACCTATTCTAATGTTGAGGGGAACATACACACAGTGCAGGTACCTCCCTCTGCAATAATGTTGCCAATAAAATGAGACAATAGTTTACTTTCAATAAGGACTTAATAAGTATCCTCATACTTCGTTATTGTTTCTAATTAATGCAGACTGAACACATTCCTCCTTATGATGTGGTGCCATCCATGAGGCCAGTTGTGTTGGTGGGCCCTTCATTGAAAGGTTATGAGGTAAAGTTGGATTATACTTTTCTTAAGTTTTGTTTTATGTAAATTTGTGCAGTCGATAACTTTTGCAACAACATTTGTTACATTCTCATATGTCTGTCAGTAGTGCAAATTATTGCTTTATCTTGTGACATTCCAGGATAAACTGTTATGGATCGAGATTAACACAGAGATAAACAAGGGCACCCACTTTCAGTCTGAGAAAGATGAATCAGAGTATTGTCTATACAGTGAGAAATTAATGCTGAGTAGCCTGGATTAAAATTGATGGTCTATTTGAAATGGGCAATTTAAATCCATTCACAAATTGGGTTCAACTAATTCAAAAATGTTGTATTTGAATGGATTAGAATCACTTCAACTTAATTTTGATTTTTTTTCTATTTAGGAACATCTAGCCAATTTGATGTACTCATGGCGGCATATTTGGTGTACCCATGAAGTTGGGTTCATTGGTACAGTGCTTAACATACTAGAGTGGTAATCCAGAGTCTTGGGCTAATGATATTGAGACACTTAGCAGAGGAGAAATTCTAAATCTGATCACATTTCTATGTTTGTTTAATGTATTAAACATGGAATTTATCAAAAATATTAGAACCATAGAACACTACAGCACAGAAAACAGGCCATTCGGCCCTTCTAGTCTGTGCCGAAATGTTATTCTGCTAGTCCCATTTACCTGCACCCAGTCCATAACCCTCCAGACCTCTCCAGTCTTGTGAAGTTACACTGTAGAAGAGCTCTTTAGTTCTGTGGAATTCTAAGTTGCTATTGCCTATTGGTTGTATCTTGTATACAGAAGGCATTTTGAATGGCCACATGAGTGTAGCAAGACCAAGTAGCTTGCTTGTACGTTGCAGTAAGTCTTTCTTCCTTAAGCAAATTTTGCTAAAGAACATTCAAACCTTCCTCTCTAAGCAATTTGAAAAAAAACTTTTGAAGCAATATCTTTTTATGATAATGAAAAGATGGATTTTGGATATGCATCTAGATGGACTAACTTTTGATTAAATTAATAGAATAACATAGCCATATCCATTGTCTTCTAAAGCAGGAATTTCTAAGTATTTAGCTTTATGGTCCACTTGGATGGTCAGAAGTCATATATAGATTGCAGTTTTAGATTCAGTGATTGGGGATAAACTGTTATGGATCGAGATTAACACAGAGATAAATAAGGGCACCCACTTTCAGTCTGAGAAAGATGAATGGGAGTATTGTCTACACAGTGAGAAATTAAGGCTGAGTAGCTTGGTCTCGAAGGATCCATTAGCTGAAGCTCAGAGAAAGTCTGTGACTCCAGGGAAGCACTTGGACCCAGCTGCTGGGTATGATATTAGTAATTTGATTGTTGTTCAAAGGGACACACATGCTTTCAAGTGACCTGAGTTTGAATTACAAGCTACAGAAATAATAACTTCCTCCAGGGAGTCACTGGCTGAAGCTCACTTTGGAAAGCTAAGATAAAATTTCATGTAGAGAGATAAATTATAGATTTTCATTTGAATTGACATTCAATGGGTCTTTGGATCTGGCACGATAATGTTATTTGCATGGTTTTTGTCTGTGATTATTTATGGTTAATGATTGTGTCCTTTAAATTGGCTCTAATAAGGGAGATATGGGAAGCAATTAATTCTGAGACTTTAATGTTGACAAGTGAGTTTGAAGATTAATATTGTGCATCTCACCAGTGACATTTTTTTGAAAATGTATCATCTAATATGGTTGTCTTAGTCAATATTAAATTTCAGTTCAGTGCATGAAGCAAGAGAGGCTTGCATTTGTGCTGTGTCTTTTATGACCTTAGGTGATCCCAAAGTGCTTTTCAGGCTACTTTTTCAAATGTGCTTATTGTAATATGGGAAATACAGCAGCCATTTTGCCACAGTAAGATACCACCAACAGCACTGTGATTAAAGGTTAATTGATCAAATAAACCACCTCTGCTCTTCCAAGTAGAGTCATGGGCTTTGGATATGCACCTGAGAAGGTAGATAGGACAAAGGTTAAATGCCTTGTTTGAAATACAGCACCTCTGCTACTGTATTTCTGCCTGTACTCCTCTGAACTACAACCTGGATTATGCACTGAAATCTGAAGAGTGGGGTTAACTGCATAATCTGCTAAATTATAAACTGACTGACAGCTGTCAAGGTTAGCTCAATTAACTTTTAATTAGTAACTGATTCAGTCAACGATATCACACAGGAGAATTTCGACTGGAACTTTCTTAGAAGTTTTATTGCTGTAAGTTCCCTGGAAAAGTGATGAAAAATGCTGCTTATGGCAAATACATGGTGATGTTGGGAATTCTCACCTTAATTAGTCAATAACTGTTTTAATAAAAACAGAAAATATTTGGTAGGTCAGGCAGCATCTGTGAGAGAGAGAGAGAGAGAGAAACAGCTTTTATTTGAGGTTGATGGCCATTTATCAGAACTAGGAAAAGTTACAAATCAATGATGTTTTAAATTGCAAAGGAGGAAGGGATGGAGAGAACAAAGGGTATAGGATAGGAATCAAGAGAGACTGAATGACACAGACAGGGTAGTGCAGACTGAGACACTGTGGTGACAGCTGATCTGTCTGAAGGAAATATAGGGAGGAGGAGACAAGTAAAGAGAGAGGAAAAAGGGGGTAAAAAAACTGGAATTGTGAGATTCCAAACATTGCAACTGCTAGAAATCTTAAATAAAAGTGAACATTGGAAATACCCAGTAGGTCAGACAGCATGTGCGGGGAGAGAATATCTGAGTTAAATATTCCAGTAACTATGAAATAATCAATGTTTTAAGTGGATGGGGATGTGGAATTTTCATTTGGAATTCCCTGGACCCCTGCCATCTCATCTTCCTGATTTAAAGGTAAAATTGATCACATGATTCCATCAAAATAATCTGTGAATCCTTTTAAACTAAAAGGTTAATCACAGTGTTAAAATATTGCAAGATTAATTTCACACCAATGCTGTAATTTGGTCATTACAAATGTCACAGGGAATAATTTCAACCCAATGCTTCTGGTTTTCACCATAGCAGTGATGAATAAATAAGGTTTTGATAAATGGGGGTAAAACATCAAGCTACAATAGATCAAAGTGACTTTTCACAACATTTTCACTCATTAATATAATCCCCATCTCCCAAAATCATTGGTTCTTAATTAAGCAAGTGGTGTCCTGTTGACAGTGGCTCGTAGTTTCTCACAGACATAGCCTTTATTGATCTTTGAGATTATCAATGGTTTGGAGGCGAAGACATGTCAGAGCCCATCTTGTCAGCTTTGGTCTCCATATGGTGCATTTACAGTGTGGGTTACTTAACACTAATTATAAATGGAATGTCTGGTTGAATTTTTTTTTGCTTACTCAAACATGTGGTGGGTAATTTTGAGTGATAACATAAAGGGGGAAAAAACTCAATCAGCTACCCATTCTAAGTTATGTAAAGGTGATGTTTTGCAGTTTGAGCATTGTAACCCCATTAGGATCTAGACCTAAAGCAGCGTGAATTGCAATCCCTGTGAGGATACAGTCCGTCTCCAATATTTCCAATGAAAATTATCTATTGCCTTGGGATATATGAAAAAGATATCAATTGAACGGTTATGGCACAGGAGGACAATCAGCCCACCTCATCTGTGCCACTTTTCTACCATAACATCTCATTGGTTCCATACACCACCCCAGCCCCTTGCCTGTTTCCTTGCAAACTTTTCCTCACTATATATTTATTCAATTCCTTCTTGAAGGCCAGAATAGAATCTGCCTCCACTATATCTACAAGCACAATCCAAGCTACAAACTGCATAAAAAGTTCTCCTTACATCACTCTGAATTCTCTTCCTCTTCATTTTATACCTGTGAACTCTAGTCCTTGACCTCTCTGCCAATGGGAACAGCTTCCCACTATCCCGTCATCATTTTATACATTTCTGTCTGATCTCTCTTCAACCTTCTCTTCTCTGAAGAAGTCACAGCCTTTCTAATCGATCTTTGGTTTGTGCAATGAAGGGTCTATAGTTTACATTCTCATGAATCATTTCTCGACCTTCTCTAATGCTTTCACACCCTTCCTGTAATGGTGTGACCAGAACCAAACACATTACTCCAGCTGAGGCCAAACCAGTGTTTTAAAAAGGGTTGGTAAGACCTCCCTTCTACTGTACAGCTCAGAATTGTGTGTGTCTTCATTGACTGCTTTCCCAACCTGCCCTGCCCTTCTGGTAAGATCACCTCACACCCTTCTAAACTCCAGTGAGTATGTCGGCTCAACCTGCTTACCCTTTTCTCGTGCATCAACTTCATTCCAAGAATCAACCCAGTGAACCTTCTCTTCACTGCCCTCAATCCTAGTATATCAGTCCTTAAACAGGGAGCCCAAAACTGTGTGCAATACTGCAGGTGCAGCATCACCTATGCCTTGTAAGGTTATAGCAATAAAGGCCAACATTCCACTTGACTTCCTGATCACTTGATGGATTCAGATATTAAGGGAATCAAGGGATATGGACAGTGCATTTAAGTGCATTAGGGTGAAGAGATCAGCCATGATCTACTGAATGGTAAAATAGGAAGAAGGTGCCAAATAGCCACCTTCTGCTTGTTATTTTCTTGGACAGGCAAAAAATAGAAAAGGAACACTGTGTTTCTCTGGACTGGGAACATGGCTGGGGAGGGGAATGTGGCCTCAGAAACTGGATCCGGTCCCTGGAGCAGGAAGATATCAGTGCTAATTGTTGTGCCGCAGTTCCACCCCTACACAGTAAAGTTTCATGGGTTTGTATCAGTCAGACGATGTGCTGTCGCATCCAATAAGAATAAATGTTCTATTAGTAACACTAATTTACATGCACAGGTCATTGTGTTTTTTTTTTAATTACCCTGCAGAAATTAAAATAATTTGAACCGAGCCAAAGTCCACTATTTGTAGATGTATCTGAAAGAGTGCCAATTTGGGCCACTTTGGGATAACAAACAGGTTCACATTTCATTGGTAATTACAAGTGACGGTTTGAACAGTACTAATTTGTAAATGTGCCTTCAGGTCATTCTGACCCTTTAATGCTTTGCTATGTTATTGACATTTAACACAAATTACAGTGGCCTGACCCCTTTTATTTGTTTCCGCTCATTTCACATTGAATCTAACATGGTTTTTCGACATTTAGTGTCAGAAGGGCAGTCCATTTTAGATTTCATTCTGAGATTGCATGCCAGAGGTGCAATTTGAAGCTTTGGCTGGTAACAGATAAGAATATATTAAAAAAATCAAAGCAGGAATATGCCACATGGATCCTTGAGCCATTTCATAAGATTTTTGCCGACCTTCTGCCTCAACTCTATCTCTCTGCCCTTTCTCCAAATCCCTTGTTTTCTTCCCAAGTCCGCTCAAGAAAGATCATGGAACTGAAAACTTTGGGGAAACTGGCAAAGAAGAACAGATAATGCCTGCTGCAAATGACCCATGATCATATTGAATGGTGGAGCAGGTTTGAGGAACCTAGTGGCTTATTCCTGCTCCTATTTTTGTATGTTTTTATATCGTGTATAATTATTTTAAAAGGCCCCCACCCCTGCCCCCTGTATCATCTGCAAAGTCATTTCTTTGATCTATTGTAACTCTTATACAGAATGTAATTTAATGAAAGCTCAAATATATCTGACTTGCTCTTAACCTATTCATTATAGTCCTTTCATGTACAAGGTGTTTTTTAAACTATTCTCCATTCACTGGTTGTGGATGTAATGAAATTGTTGTACAAGAGTAAAGTTGGACTAATTGAAGGCTAAAAGCACTTGGACGGATGATT
This sequence comes from Pristis pectinata, assembly GCF_009764475.1. Taxonomy (NCBI): domain Eukaryota; kingdom Metazoa; phylum Chordata; class Chondrichthyes; order Rhinopristiformes; family Pristidae; genus Pristis; species Pristis pectinata. The sequence continues at coordinate 18,009,010 of NC_067405.1, forward strand.
TGCCCTATTGTTCCAGAGCTATGGTTTATTAGAGAAATGGAACAATTTTATCAGTGGTAGGAGTAAGGGCTTCTAGAACTGGAGGCTATTAAGTACTAGATAGTCATGAATAAATCAATAAAGAATTTAGGAGAAACTGAACTGCCAAGAGAGTGGTTGGAAAATGGAAGCTGCTTCAGCAGTGAGTGATTCATGAGAAGTGCACACTGCACACTGGAGAGCAAAGTGACACAGCTAGTAGAACTGTTTCCTCACAGTGCCAGTGACCTGGGTTCAATCCTAATCTCTGGTGCTGTCTGTGTAGAGTTTGCATGGGTTTCTCCTGTGTGTTCTGATTTTCACCCCACATTCCAACGATATGTGGGTGGGTCTTTGCAAGTTGTCCCTGGTGTACAGGTAGATGGTAGAGTCTGTGAGAGTTGATGGGAATGTGGAGAGCGTAAGTTACAGGGAAAATGGTGGGTGAATGGTATTGCTTTGTGAGCCTGCATAGACTCAGTGGGCTGAATGGCCTTCCATGTCAATAGGAATAGGAGGATACGATTGATAGGGTTAGATATTAAGAATGGGAGGAAGACACTGTGGAACATAACCGCCAACAAGAATCGTTTGGGTGGAATGGCCTGTCGTGTGCTGTAAGCTCAACGCCAATACAGGTATTTTAATTTCTTAAAAACCTGAATTTTGATTTCTCACATTTTTTTTTAGACTCAGTGTTTCCAGAGTTAACCTTTGGAAGGATCCGGTTCCAGTTGTTAAAATGTCCCATTTAGCCTGATAAGTGACTCCATGGAGAGATGAAAGGTCAATGTGGTCCAGATGGAGTAACATGTAACAATCTCCCGGTTTCCATTAACAGTATCTCAGCAGCTTTAATCTTAAGTAGAAAGGGAGAAAAGTGTTTAAAGAGTTGCATGCACAGATTATAAAGATATATCATTTGACAACATTTTTAATGATTTTAATTATTTGATTATGTGATCCAAAGGAACATTTTACATAGGGCAGTAAGAAGAGCCATGCAGGAAGGAGATGACTATTTTATACCATTGCAGAGCCAGTTGTTAGAACCACACAGTAGCTCAAATTCTACATTTACCCTGGAGCAATAGCAAAAAGCACACCAAAAATGTACATAGGAATTTTAAAAAAATCAGTCCATTAATATGTGCAGACGTTGGCTATCTACAAAAAGAAAATGACTGCATTTCCATGGGGATTCCTATTACTGTGTTCCATACCGACAACATATTAGGAGCTTCCAAGACTAGAAACTTAACTGAAGCCATCAATAAACCTTCTTCTTTGGCAGTTCCTCCGGATTGAGAATGACTTGCTTCTGCTCTGATTTCATAATGTTGCTATGGCTAATGAGGCCAGTGTAGGAATTGTAGACTCTTCCACAGATGGGGCAGGAGATGGCTGATGCAGAGGGCAGGTGATGTGCTCCTTCTACTACTTGTATAGGACTTCTATGTGTGCCTGTTGCATGGCCTTAAGATTTTTGATTCCCAAATGTTCCTTCTCCACTCTGAATGGTCATGGGACAGTTTCCCATTAGTTCTGAAGATCAACGGTGCTCCTGTGGGAAGTTTGTTGAAGGTGAGGAGCAACATTATGACGAGAAAGATTGAGAGAAGTGTTGGGGCAATGAAGCAGCCTTGTTTGACTCCAGTCTTCACTGATACTGCCAATAAACACTGCGGCAATAAGGTAGCTTAGAGGATGGGTTTCCTGTGGCAAGTGATTCATCCCTTGATTCCTACCTACAAATCATAATTGTGGTAGAAGTATCTTTACTTGTATTTTGTTTATGACTGGAGCTCCAGCAACTCTCAAGAAATTCATCAATGCCCAAGGCAATGCAGCCAGTCTACTGATATAAACATTCACTTCCTCATCACCAGTGCACATGGCTGCAGTGTGTACTACGTACAAATAATCTGCAAGAACTCGTGAAGCCTTTTTCGATGACACCTCAAATCCATTGTAGGAGGAGGAAAATGACAGGCAATTGGAACATCACTTGCATACCCCTCCTCAAATAACATGCACACTCAACTTTGAAATGTATTGTTGTTCCTTCAACATTAATGGGCTTAAATATTGGAACACCCTTCCCAACCACAAATGGAAGTACCTTTGAATGGATTGAATTGCTTCACGAAAGCACCTCATCTCCACCTTCTCAAGGGCATTTATGGATGAACAATAAATTTGGGCCTTGCCAACAATACCCTCATCCCCTCATCAATGAATAAAAAAAAAGTAATCCAGGTTTATGGTTAACCAATTTACTCCCATGTTTCCATCAGTTTACTTTGTTACTATAATGTTAGTTATGCTTTAAGACAGTTGCAAATAGAAGTATAGGAATTCTCCATTTTATTTCATGGAATTTTCATTTCTCTGTATACTTCCCTTCCCATCTTTTCCTGCGCAGGTGACAGACATGATGCAAAAAGCGCTCTTTGATTTCCTAAAGCACCGATTTGATGGAAGGTAAGCAGAATCCTTGCCCACATTTATTTTCCAGACCTTGCGATTTGACATTGTGTCATCAAAAAGCTGATCTTAAATTTGCACGGTGTCTTTTAGAAAATATCATTGAATTCTTTCTCGAGGAATGGCAGTTTTCTCTCCACTATCCAATGTTTTCGTTACAGAATATTCTGTATTTGCAAAATTGCATAGAACACTCTCCTTCATAAAATGCACATTTTTAAATAAAAATACATCACTGATTAGCAGGCATCTGAAAGAGAATGGGAAATTAAGGGACCCTAACTAGTACATAGAAGAGCAAATATTCTATGCTTTAGCTCATTCTAACTTGCTGCTTATTATGCCAGAGGACTGATAGATGAATTAATTGCCTATGGCAACTCATAACCAGGGTTAGTAAATTAACTGCCTGACTGAACAGGAGACACAAGAGACTGCAGATGCTGGAATCTGGAGAGAAAAACAAACTGCTCGAGGAACTCGGTGGGTCAAGCAGCATTTGTGGAGGGAAATGGGCAGTTGATGTTTTCTCGAGACCCTTCATTTGGGCTGAAAGATTGAAGGGATGTAGAAGGGTATAAAGAGGTGCGGGGAAGTGGGGGGCAAGAGCTGGCCAGTGATAGGTAGATCTAGGTGAGGAGCAGTGATAGGCAGATAGAGGAGGGAAGAGTGGAAATAGTACAGAGGCTGGGAGGTGATAGGCGGAGGCAACAAAGGGCTGCAGATGATGGAATCTGATAGGAAAGGAAAATGGAGCATGGAACCAAGTAAGGGAGATGCGAGCAGTAGGAGGGAGACGACCCAGTGCGAGGAGTGTGTGGGTGATGGGCAAAAGGAGTGGGTGGAGGAGGGAAAGAAACAGGATGATAGGGGGCTGGGGGGGGGGGGGTGGTGGGTGTAGGAGGAACTGAGTAGATCAGGAAGAGAGAGAAAAGGAAAGAGGGGTAGCAGGTTACCTGGAATTGGAGAATTCAATGTTCATGCTGTGGGGTTGTAGACTACCCAGGCGTAAAATGAGGTGCTGTTCCTCTAGTTTGAGTTTAGCCTCACCCTAGCAGTGGAAAAGGCTGAGGACAGACAGGTCGCTGTGGGAATGGGTAGGGGAATTAAAATGGCTGGCAAGCAGGGGCTCTAGAAGGCCATGGCAGACAGAGCGTAGGTGCTCAGCAAAGCAGTCGCCTAGTCTGTGCTTGTACATTTCACCGTGTGTTTCCATGTACATGTGACTAATAAAGATATCTTATCTTATCAGACAAGGTTGGAGGAGATGCATCTGAATCTCTGCCTCACCTGGAAGCAACGTTGAGGGATGTGGCCAGTGGTGAGGGAGGAAGTGTAGGGACAGGTGTTGCGCCTCTGACAGATGTAAGGGAGAGTGCCTGGGGAGGGATGAGTGAACCAGGGAGTCACGAAGAGAGGGTTCAGAGAAGATTTACGAGGATGATTCCCGGAATGCAAGGGCTTACATACGAGGAGCGTTTGTCAGCTCTTGGACTGTATTTATTAGAGTATAGAAGAATGAGAGGGGACCTCATAGAAACATTCCGAATGTTGAAAGGATTGGACAGAGTAGATGTGGCTAAGTTGTTTCCCTTGGTGGGTGAGTCCAGGACAAGAGGGCACAGTTTTAGAATTAGAGGGTGCCTATTTAAAGCAGAGATGAGGAGAAATTTCTTTAGCCAGAGGGTCTCATATTTATGGAATTCTTTGCCACATACAGCTGTGGAGACTTGATCATTGGGGGTGTTTAAGGAAGAGATTGATAGGTATCGAATTAGTCAGGGTATCAAACGATATGGGGAAAAGGCCGGGAATTGGGGCTAGATGGGAGAATAGTTTAGCTCATGGTGAAGTGGCAGAGCAGGCTCAATGGGCCAAATGGCCTACTTTTTCTCCTCTGTCTTGTGATCTTGTGAAAAGGGTGGTGAGGGGAAGATGTGGCTGGTGGTGGGATCACATTATAGCTGGCAGAAATGTTGAAGAACAGGCTGAACGGGTATTGCTTGTGTTTTGTTTTGTTATAGGATATCAATTACACGGGTGACAGCAGACATATCCCTAGCCAAGAGATCGGTTCTAAATAATCCCAGCAAGAGGACAATAATGGAACGGTCCAACACACGGTCCAGTATAGGTATGACTTGAACTTATTTGATTTCCTGTAGGAAAGTTAACATGCAACATCATTTCAATTTTAATCTTTCATATGCTCTGAAATACCTTTTGGCCATTGTATCTTGGAATATTATTAAAGTGAAGCAAATATTTGCCCAATGCAATTGTTTAATTTAATTATCTTTTTAAAAATATATTCCAGCTAATGTATGACTTTTTAGGATTAAACAATGCAAGAATCAATAGGAATGCCCACAAATACATGAATTCTGAAATTAAAGCAGTTGGTTCAAAGAGAATTATTAACATTTTGGATGTGACTGCTCAGCAGAACTCAGTTTTGATTTCAGCCAGAACATACCACTCGTTTGCTTTTGTGTTAATCTCTTCTTATTTGCCTGTTTGAGACCTGGCTGTTCATTGACCACACTTCCTAATGCCATTTCAATTTACATGACTCTGCATGTTGATGATCTGCCCAAAGTATGATTTAAATGCAGTAATTGACTGGTAGCTATTGGTACTGAAATTCCATTTTGATTTGGTGCACCGAACTGAGAGAGAGTCTGTGGAAAAATGTTTTGAGGTAGATGATACGTTGCTGCTTCCCAGCACTACAGAACAGTTAAGAACAACAGAATCATAATACCACCTCAGGCAGCATTCCTCAACCCAGTCTAACCATTAAAGCATAACTGTGTTTGATGTGGACTGACAAAACACCCACTATTGGTCTAACTGAGCTTTAATTGCAAATCTAAATGTTTTTGTTTGGATGAAAACATCCAATTCTTTCCCCATTTTGGATCAATATTTCATCTCTCCACATTAATGCAGCAAACAAAATACAGAGCAGAATGTGGGAAAGCGAATTCCCTTTTGGAATACATTTTTAATTTTGTTCACTTTCTTTGTTGAGCCTATAGGACCTGAACCCCCAACTTTCTGACTCCAAGGATAGAGTGTTGCCAACTTAGCCACACCTGATGTTGAAGCCAAATGTTTGCAGCCAAGACAAGTCTAAAACTTCCCACTAATCCCCCTCCTGTTTAGGAATCCCCATTGGAATACACAGAATTGCAGAAGGAAAATGGGCCTTTTCCATAGGTGTGACAGGCAGGGGTGATTTTTGGCTGCTGTTTTAACCAGGTGACCTTCCACATCACTGATCTTCTTCACTAACTCTTAAAACCAACCATTTTGTAAGTGGCAGGTGTTCTGACACCTTATTCCCATAAAATCCATGGTGTCCTGTTTCAGATTTAAGGCTCTGTCTGAACTGATGGGATATCCCACAGTGTTAATTAAGTACACAGGGTCAATAAAGTCTCATACCATGTTATTTCTCCATAGCAACATTTAAGAGGCATTTAGACAGGCACATGAACAAGCAGAGAATGAAAGGATATAGACAACATGCAGGCAAATGGGATTAGTTTGGATTGGTGTCATGGTCAGCACAGACAGCAATGGGCCAAAGGGCCTCTTCCTGTGCTGTACTGTTCTATGTTCTGCGTTTTCCTTTTTTGTTTTCAGGAAATAAGCCTACCTTAATCACAGAATGGAGGGATATTGATACCACAGTGTGTTAAGCCAGTTTAACAGACATGCATAAATTTTCAACAAAATATGTTAAAAATCTTGAAAATATACTTAAAAAATTATGAGGGCACACAGATTGCAGTGGTTCAAGAAGACAACAGCACATTAGCTCCTCAGAGGCAAACGCCAGCCCTGCTGTTGTCAGCTATATCTTAAAAGTGAATTATTCCTTTAAATCCAGGGAGAACATTACAGCACAGTACAGGCTCTTCGGCCCACAATGTTGTGCCAACATTTTACCCTGGTTTAATATCTATCTAACCCTTCCCTCCCACATAGCCTTCCATTTTTCTATCATCCATGTGCCTATCTCTTAAATGTCCTTAATGTATCTGCCTCCACCACCTCCACCGGCAGTGCGTTCCACGCACCCACCACTCTCCGTGTGTAAAAAAAAATTTGCCTCTGACATCTCCCACTATACCTTCCTCCAATCACCTTAAAACTATGCCCCTCATGTTAGCCATTGTCGCCCTGGGAAAAAGTCTCTGACTATCCACTCGATCTATGCCTCTTATCATCTTGTACACCTCTATCAAGTCACCTCTCATCCTCCTTCTCTCCAAAGAGAAAAGCCCGAGCTCACTCAACATAATATGTGCTCTCCAATCCAGGCAGCATCCTGGTAAATCTCCTCTGCACCATCTCTAAAGCTTCCACATCCTTCCTCTATTGAGGCGACTAGAACTGAACACAATACTCCAAGAGTGATCTAACCAGAGTTTTATAGAGCTGCAACATTACCTCGTGGCTCTTGAACTCAATACCCTAACTAACACACACCATACGACCAACACACCATACACCTTCTTAACAACTTTATCAACCTGTGTGGCAACCTTGAGGGACCTATGGACGTGCAGCCCAAGATCCCTCTGTTCCTCCACACTGCTAAGACTCCTGCCATTAACCTAGTATTCTGCCTTCAAATACAACTAGAATGTCCTTGCATTTTTATTGGTGTGTGTTTTGAGGCCTATTTTCTCTCAGGTGATTAGAATTCCAGCCTATTACTCTTAACTGGATCCTACTGATTTGTACCTAAAAGCAAATAATCCATCCACAAAGCAGTGAGATTATGTCATATTGAGCAGCGCATCACTTTTGTTTTAGTAGCATCGATGGAAGGTGTGTGAGATGCCTTTGCTGCTTTCAGTACAACAATGATAGGATAGAATAATGGTTATGTTAGTGGACTAGTAATCCAGATGTGAGATTTATAATCTGTGAACATGAGTTTCCCAGAGCCAAAAAAAAGAGCTAATTTATTTAAACCTGGAAAAACCTATCTGGTTCACTAATGTACTTCAGAGAAAAGAAATTGCCATCCTTATCTGGGGTATTTTGACTCCAGACAGACCAATGTGTTTGACTCTTAACTGCCCTCTGAATTGATCCAGGAAGTCTTTCAGATTGAGGCCATTAGGCTTGTGCAATAAATACCAATTTTGTCAATGACACTCGTATGAAAGGATGGGAAAACAAGCAATGGTAACAGTGACTTTTTTCCCCCTGGTACCTCTGGATGCAGTGGAACCAATATAACCATCACACAGCAGGGCACCATCATTTGGAACTGCTAAGTGCTCAGCCAATTAGTGATACATGGTTTGTCAACTGCTGCTGGGTACATGCCTTTTTCCAGCTAACTGAGAAAACTACAGCAGACTAAAATAATGTTGCATTTCGTGAATCAGCAATCTTAAACATCTGTTTGTTTTTGGACTGCAGAATCTGCCTTCTAGTGTGAAATAGGATGGACTCTACTACACTGACAGACTGAAATCCCTTTCTGAAATAATTTCATGTTTACACTTCAGAATTATACTCAACAATCACAGTGCTTCCAGATGGATTTGTTTTCCTTCTCCAGAGTTCTATAACACCACTCGGAATTCAAAGCACCTCTCAGTTGCTAGAAACAACATTTCCCAAAATCAGAAATGTTTCAAATATTCATATTTAAAACTGACACAAAAAGCCTCTTGGGAAAGGCTAGAATTTTTCCACGGACATATCTGTCAGATTTTATTTTGCTTGTTTTCAAACCCAGTTGAAGAAGTAATCTTTTGATCAACAAAATGATTCGAGTTATTGAACATTATCAGTTTCGTATTTGTGCAGTGTGCAAATTTTATATCTAAAGTTGCTATGATTAGCTATTCTTTGGATGCTGTGTCAGATTTCCAAATGGCTTGCATTTACTGTTTCTTGCGGGAATTGCATTGATTCCAATTTCACGCCTGTCAGTGTTCATTTCCTTTCCAATCACCTAACATCAGCTCCCCTAATGCCATGCATGTATGTACGCAGTAACTGCAAGTTCTGCGCCTTTTTATGTTCAAACATTCTGGTTGGCTTTAACCTTTTTTTGCATTAGAGATGGATCAATCTTTTTCTCATCTTCTGTCTGAACAAAGCCAAGCTTAGTTTTACTGCAATTGTTGGCGCCTCTTCCACCAATATGCAGTAGTAGATTTATTTCAGAGTATCACTGGAAGTACGAGTATAATAATAGAAAAGATGAGGAAAGAATTTGCCTAGAAGCTGGATTGTGTTGTTAATCCATTACCTAATCCTGTTCCTCTGCAAGTAAAAATGTGATGTAACATTGATAATTGTGGAGTTTATCATTTCCCTCTCAACTTTTTGACTGGCTAATGCACAGAGGTGCCCTCAAAGAACATCTTATGATGTGCAACACATTCCTGCATTTCAGTTCTGAATTTTGTATGTATTTGCATGATATGTGTACTCGTGCAGACAAAGGCCTTTGCATAGCTTGTGTAGGCAGAGCATCCTTACAGATCATTCTAAAACATAAATACATCGAGGTAGTACAAAGGGAAAAGCAATAACAGAATGCAGAATATTGTGTTACTGTTACAGAGAAACTACAGTGCAGGTAGACAAATAAGGTGCAAGGGCCATGACAAAGTAGATTGAGAGATCAAGAGTTCACCATACAAGAGGTCCATCCAATAGTCTTAGAAAAGTGGGATAGAAACTGTTGTTGAGCCAAGCAGTGAAATGAGATGTTAGACCAATGCCACAGGAAAGATAACAAAAGATAAAACTACCAACAATATATCCTTCCTGAAGAAAGTCAACGCTCAAATATCAATTCTTGCTACAACGGTTTATCAAAATTTGTACTACTTGGTACGAATAGTTCTTAAAGGTTATATTTGCATTCACATAAGTTACAATGATACTTTTAAATAATTAACAAACCTACATTCTAAATTTATCAACAATTAACTATTTACATATATAAAATAATGCAATTAACATTACTAACAGAGGCATATACAGTTCCTACATCTAAATAAATATAAATTTATACATTTTTACATTTATTCATTTCGTTAGACCTTTCAACTACACCTCTACCCAATAAGCTGAACTGAACATCCCTTCAGTATCCATTACAGGCACAGATAATTCACATAACTCGCTTCTGATTTGCATCTAGTGAACAGTGGAAGTTATAAATGATTATTGTGGAGTTTTAATTTCACAGGGACAAAAGAGTTTCAGACAGAACATTAGACATATTATTCGGGTGAGATATGACAGCGAAGGTTGGATCATGTGGAAGGAGTCAGGGAAATGACCATGTTTTTCTGGTCTAGTCATTTGGAACAGGTCCATTTTTACATTAAAATTACAAAATGTGGTGGTATGGTCTTAATATACAAGTCAAAAACCATACCATCGAACATACCAGAATTATATCCCTTCAAGCTGAGTCATTAAAAACTTATATGTCACAGAAGAAAACCCTGGATGAGGTGATGACCTTAACCATGAGAGATGACAACTAAAAGGAATTTATTTATTACAGGCCATCCCTGGGTAACAAACTGGTTCTGTTTTTAAAGACGTCCATCTATCGATTTTGTCCATAAGTTGGAAAATACACAAAAATCACTCGATATGGTAACCGTACCTCCACAGTATTGTAATGAATGGCATCAAAAGTACATAAGACTTATAAGAAAGAACAATTACTGAAAGTGAAGGGAGAGAGGAAACTAGTTCTGCTGTTCATAGGAATGAACAGGTGTATATATGTGGTCATTTGCATTTTAATAATATTATGCTGCTCATTTGTATGTGGGGGAGGGGGGGAGGTCCATAAGTCGGATGTTCTTAACCCAGGGACAGTCTGTACAAGCTTCATACCTACTCATTTTACATTTCATATTACAATTGTTACCTGAACTGTGAATCATAAATATATTATACGTCATATTTTCATGAACATCAACTGTAACACAAAACCTAATGCAGGCTAATAGTACTTATTAACTACCACAGTAATTACAACTATACATCATTTTCAGTATATTTCCAAACATCATAAACTCAATATTAACATTTTCTAAAGTAAATCATCTGAAGGTCGTCCCCATCTTTGTGTCTCCAGACTCGTCCCTGTATCTTGGCTTCCACCTTGGCTTCCAGTGGACACTGAACATTTTCTCTTCTCTGTTGTCTCTTTTAAGGTTGGAAAATCATTGCCTCTGCCCTTCCCTCTCTGGATTGTTTTCAGTGTGTGCAACACAGCCATCACCGTCTTCAACCCTTCTAGCCGCACTTTGGCTACACTGTATTGAGCCAGCATTAATAAGTTCAGGCCTAGTGTAGTATGATATTGGTTTATTATTGTCACTTGTACTGAGGTACAGTGAAAAACTTGTCTTGTATACCGATCGTACAGGTCAATTCATTACACAGTGCAGTTACATTGAGTTAGTACAGAGTGCATTGAGGTAGTACATGTTAAGGATGTCTGCAACTTTCATGGCGATACAGTCCACCAATGATCCCTCAAGACATCCAGTTTGGTTTGTTCATGGTTCAGCACACTTAATAACTCTTGTCTTGTGGGCATCTGGCTCTTTCACAAAGCTTGTGAAATCTCATCCACTGTAGCAACATTATCTGACTTGACTGAACTGACCTTGCTACAATACCTCCTGCCAAGCTTCACACCTTCCATCTTATCAGTGGATTCCTGTAATGCTACAGCTGACATCCCAATGCTCTGGAGAACTGACTAACTCATATCACCCCAACAAATCAGAGATTCCTTTTCTGAATTGAGCTCCGTGAATATTTACATTGTTCATAAAATGCCAAATCACTGTCAAAATTATACTTTGAACTTGAGTTACTCAAAATGGAATGTCCTTTTCTTTTGAATATATCACCATCATGTGAATTTCTGCTCATTTGATACTGTGCTCCATAACTTTGCTTTTTACTCATCCTGGTGAGTTCCACTGACTCTTTCAGTTGTGGACTCCTTCTTTCCAAGGATCCCACTGTTATTGTAGAACAATATTTCTATTACTTGCTTGCAGCCACAGCAGAATAAACAAATGCACAGCTTTTGCTGGCAGACACTTGAGTGATCAACACTGCAAACCCATGACTTTCAAAACATGCTTTTAATATTCTCTTTCCATTCCGAGTTCTTTCTTTGTATTACCAAGTTGCACCACAACCACATTTCTGGTATTATCACCTCTCCATTCACTGTCATGCAGTTTCACCATAACCTTTGGATCTTTATCCCTTGATCTCTAGGGTACACACCTGTTGCATGCATTGGCCCTCCACATTTCAAGAAAGTCTAGTGTTTTGCTGCTTAGCTTGCTTTTTAGTCTAAGTTTCACATTCCACTTCAGATGGGTTATTCTTAAACTGTATCTGAGATAATGCTAGTGCTTGCTACCAGTACCTCAATCACTCACATCAAAAGAATCACCTCAATGCTCAATAGTCTTGTCCTAACCTATACCTCCTCTTACCATCTCAGAAAAGTTCTCCAACAGGAAGATCATTCTCCAGATGCTGCCTGGCCTGCTGAGTGCTTCCAGATTCTTCTGTTTTTATTTCAGATCTCTAAAATCTACCATTTCTTTTGATTTTTCACATCACCGCAGGATTTCTTCAGGGTAATGTCCAAGACTTAATCATTTTCAGCTGCTGCATCAATGATTTTCCCATGGTCATCAGGTCAAAACAGGAATTTAATGATGGTTGCACAATGCTCCTTTCCATTTATGGTACCTCGGATAATGAGTAAGTCCCGACCTGCATGCAGAGAAACCTGGGCAAAATATAGACATGGAGTGATAAAAGTGGCAATTAATATTCACACTACACCTGTGCAATGGTCCACCTCCACGAGAGAACTGAACCATCAATCCTTGACAATCAACAACATTACTATTAAGGAGCACCCACTATAACGTCCTGGAATCATTAATAAGCAGATATTTAAATGCACCAACAATATTGTGGCACAAAATCAGAGGTTGGGTATGTTGTGCTGAGTAAATAAAAACAGATCAAGTAGCATCTTCAGAGAAAGAAACAAATTAATGTTTCAGGTTCATAACCTTTCCTCAGAATTGACAAAGTGAGAAAACATGTTTACGGGTTAGGAAGTTGTGGGCATGCTATGTTGGCGCCAGAAGTGTGGCGACACTTGTGGGCTGTCCCCAGAATACTCAAAAGATGCATTTCACTGTGTGCTTTGATGTGCATGTGACTAATAAAGATATCTTAAAGTTTTGGAGGGTGGGTGGAGAAAGCAATAGGGTGGAGACCAAGACTGTCCAAGAAAAACAAATGCTGTTAGTGTTGTCTACAAGAGGGTGATGAAGTCTTGTTAATCAAAGCTGATCTGTTTGGAGGAGTGTAAATTGGGGGAAATGAATTTGGGCAACCAAAACAAAATAATGCAGAGCAGTGAGATGCAGAATAAAGTGGATGCTGGAAATCTGAAATAGATGAGAATGCTGGAAATATGTAACAGGTCAGATAGCACCTGTGGAAAAAGAAAAAAACAGAGTTGATTTTATAGGTGGCTCACCTTAAATCAGAATTGGCCAGTTGTGACACAAAGAGGTAAGGCTGATCTTCTGAAAATGTCGAATTCAGTATTTGATCCTGAGGACTGCCAGCTTGGGGAATGGAATGGAGACTTATCGGAAGCCTGGTGGGATGAGATGTAGCTGTGGGAGTCTGTGGGCTTTTAAAGAATATCAGTTGCTAACCTATACCCTGAAATGGAGGTATGAAGTCAGGGAAGAGAACTGCAACATCAGATCAGGAGTATATGAAAGTCGGAGCAAGGAGGAAATTGGCAGTAGAAATAAGTATATTTTTGTGTTCTGTATGAAGCAGTGCCAATTGGGTCATCAATGTATTGTGTCACCTGGACAATCTTGGCCTGCATCAACCATGGACATTCCCTTTGTTCTCTCCACCCCTCCCCCTCTCTGTAACTTAAAACATACTAGTTTTCTCACTTTTTCCACTTGAGATGAAAGGTCAGCAATCAGAAACATTAAACTCTGTTTCACTCTACAGATTTTTACCAGAATTGCTGAATATCTTGAACATTTATTGCTTTTATTTGAGATTTCCAGCATTTGCAGTTTTTTTTACTTTTCAAATACTGGAGTGAGTGGCTCACGTCTCTACAACCCAAAATCTTTCCTTAATTCTCAAAAGGAAAGTCTGGACTGCAAAATATACTCTTGACCTGCCTGGATGAATTCAGTTTCAATATAACTCAAAGAACTTGAGATATATATAAAAAAACAAGGCATCCTCTTGATAAGCACTCTATCCACTTTCCTAATCATTCATTCCCTCTGTTGGGACAGTGTGAATGCTATGTGCAACATTTACAAAACACACATCAATAATTCACCAAGACTTTTTTGGCAACAACACCTAAATTTATAACCTCTCCTATCTGGTAGGACTAGGGGAAGTTGATGCATGGGAGTGCTACCACTCCAAATTCCCCACAGTTACATATCATTCTGGCTTGGAAAGATATGTCGGCTTCCTTTATTATTACCTGGTCTAATTATTACTTGGCCTAAATATTGGAACTCACCCACTGAGCAGTCTTCTAGGAGTAACTTCACCAGAAGGATTGCAATGGTTCAAGAAGGTATCAAAGTGCACATACTAAAAGTACCTCAAGGTGCTTCACATGGTGCACTACAGCTATCTCCTTTATGTGATTATAATGTTTTGTAGCAGTAATTTATATTTATATTGGGCTTTTAAGTTAGCAAAATACCAATGTTATTTAGCAGGAGTGAGACATTAAAATTTTACAGTGAGCCACATGAAATATGTGGCAGATAACCAAAAGCTTAGTTAGAGAGATTTCAGGGAGCTTTTCAAAGGGAAAAGAAGAGAGCTGGAGAGGTGGAAAAGTTTTCAAGAGGGAATTCCAGATCTCAATTTGGGGAGCTGAATGTATGGCTGCCAATACTGGATTCAGGGACGAACAAGAGGGCTGAAATGAAGGAGCACAAAGACCCTGGGGTATTGTAAGGTTGTGGGAGATTAAAGGGGGGGGGGGGGTGAGAACTTACACAACAGTGAATTTTGAAACTTAGGCACTACTTATCCAGCAAAGAGCAGCAAGTATAGAGATGATAGGCAAATGGAACTTGGTGCAACTCATGACACAGGTAGAAGATTTTGGATGATGTCAGGTTAACGGAGCATAAAAGTATAGAGAATGAGCAAGAAACCATTCAAATCCTCAACTCTGAGGTAACAAAAGCAAGACTATACATTTCAGCAGTATTAGAGCTGAGGGACGGATGGAATTGGCCATTGTTATAAGATAAGTTTTCTTTAATAGTCACATGTACATTGAAACACACAGTGAAATACATCTTTTTGCGTAATGTTCTGGGGGCAGCCCGCAAGTGTCGCCACGCTTCTGGCGCCAACGTAGCACGCCCACAACTTCCTAACCTGTATGTCTTTGGAATGTGGGAGGAAACCGGAGCACCCAGAGGAAACCCACAGGAAACCCATGCAGACATGGGGAGAACGTACAAACTCTTTACAGACAGAGGCCGGAATTATAAAGCGTTACACTAACCGCTACACTACCGTGCCTGCCAACTTATCCAATCTTAGTGACAACATGGTTACATGATTCAAAGGTGAAAGTCGTACACATCTCTAAATACAGTGCAGTATGAGGCTGTGGCTGGGTGATTGGGGTGGGATGATGTGGCACGATAGTTGAGGCAGTCAAGAATAAATAGAAGAAAGTATTTTGGTCTTGATTCTCTGCTATCATGTCTTTGAAGCAGGCTTAACTCAGTACTGCTTCTTTTCCTGTCCAACACCTCTGTATGTTCATCTGCTGTTGAACAAGTGCAACATTATGACAAATGTTCACTAAAATTTGCTGATATGCTTCTATTTCCAGTTGCGGTGCAACAGAGTTGTAGAGTGATTAAATATCAAAAGAAAATGCAATGAACTGAAACAGCTTCAAAGCTTGGATCTAATCCACTTAACATAAAACAGCATGAAGCAAATTTGAACAATAAAGATTTAAACCGTTGCTCATTTAAGAATCCCACCTTGGAATCTGTAGATAATCTGTCGTGTAAATCCTCTATAGGTTTCAGCTTTTCTGACTAGTATGGCAAGCTGGTATAGGTTAAAAATACTGAAGCAATGTAACTTCTACAGTCCAGTTTACGAATATAAATTTTGCGATTAACCGGCCTCATATGTAATATAATCCCTAGCCATTTTAACACTAGACTTTTCTTTCAGGCAAAGGGGTCACACAGTAAACATTTTTTATTCCCCATAAACTGAAATTCCAGCTTCCTCCTTTAATAGTTCTTGTTAGCACTTAAGAATACCATCAGCAATGAGTGAGCTCAAATCCTCTGGATTGGAGGTGACAATTAATGGTGGCAACATGTCTATTCTGCTGGGTTGTGGTTAAATGAGTACAACACAGCCTTAAAGGAGGTGTTGTCTGAGAACAGTGTAGATACTATTCACCCTGTTTTTGAGATAAGAAGACACGCTGAGATTTCCAAGCATTTATGCATCTCGTTTCCTGTGCTGGGTTGGACCAGGGTGCATTGTAAGGCTGAACATATTAAGCAAAATGATTGATTCAATTTTTAAGTTTTATTTACTTATTTTTTAAAATAATCTTTACAGTTGTTATTGCTTCACTTTAAATGTTTATTTAAAAATCATAAATTTTATATGCTTTTAATTGTTTACTTCATTTGTATAATTTTTAAATATCTTTGACATTCAGAGATGGTTAATACCATTGAGAATCTTTTATAACTTTTACAAGTGGCAAAGCTGTGGAGGTAGGTGGGATCTGTCAAAGCTTCATGATCATTTCAGTGATGGAGCCTCCTTGGTGCACCACCTGAGGCCCTCCTGCCAGTCAAACCACACCGGGACTTGGGATGTTATGAGTCACCAGAGAAAGTCCTCCCCATCCAAACATGGCTGAGATGAGACTATCAATGGCAATCTGAGTTAATGCCTCAGGCTAGTAAGGTTGGGTCCACGATTTCAATGTTTTTTTGTTTTCTTTGTGTCCTTGCATATGTAAGCAACCAAAACTAAATGAAAACCATTTTATAGGTGAATTCAAACTACTACTTCATGACTTTTTCTTTCAATAGCCGAAGTGCAGAGTGAAATTGAGAGGATCTTTGAACTGGCCAGAACTTTGCAATTGGTTGTTTTAGATGCGGACACCATTAATCATCCTGCACAGCTCATCAAGACCTCGCTCGCACCAATCATCGTTCATGTTAAAGTTTCTTCTCCAAAGGTAAAATACATCATAAATAGTCTGCATTTAAAGCATGTGGATTGCCTGCATTAAATGTAATTAAGTGTTACAATAAAATATTAAATAAATGTCAGTGTGACTCAGTTGTAGCCCTGTTCATCCACGTCTAGACTCACAATCAGTGGTGAAAGTAAGTTAGTATGGGCCAGTATGGTGCACTGGTAAGAAAGTGGTTAACGTTATTTTGTGATGTGACCATACTGGTAAGAAATGTATAGAAGCTTACCAGTAATAAGTTCAAGTTCCTTTACCCTTGCCAACACTTGACATACCATGTAGAACTGAAAGCAAATCTGACATTTTGAAGTTTACTAAATGTTCCATTGGTTCACACAGATGTTAAAATTCCATAATATTCTGAAGAAAATTGAAAAGATGTCAAACGAACAACTGCCCACACATCTTATCACTGTTTGTGAGAGAACGTCTAAGCTTCATTTGCTTTTGTAACCGCAGTTTAGGGTCTTTCTGTAACAGAGCACTTAGTAAATGCAGGCTATCTCTAATTGTAACTGATGCTGAAAATAGAATTTCCTTAGTTGGAAATACTTTTTGAAGAATTATTCATCAAGCAAGATATTAGAGACAACAATAGTGGATTTATCCAGAATATAGAGAATCTGGAGAAATTTGTCTTTAGCTGTTTGTTGCAAACACGTGAAAATTTAGCCATTGGTTTTACTTAGCTCTTGTACATTACATTCAGTTGACTTCAGTCTGTCTAAAGAGAGTACAACCAAAAGCCAATACATTCGCACACATTTAATGACAGTAACCAAAGACTAGTTTCTCTCTCCAATCTTTAATAAACTGCTTAATTTGCGAGAGCTGGGTAGCACAGGATGTATTGCCCTTTCCCACTTTCACTGAGGAAACGTCTGCATTTTGAACCAGACGTAACCATTTGATGCAATTAAATGACTTGCTGGTTCACTTCAGAAGCTGTAAAGAGTCAATCATATCATATGCTCTGATGTGAAAGTATCAGATGGTAGGCTGAAGAACAGTTTCTCAACCAACTGTTCTTTTGTTTCTATGTTTATTTAAGGAGAAAGGAACAATACTGATGATTTTGTGCTACTAACTCAAACTGTGCAACCGACATTTAGCATTCAATTATATGGTTTGACCTAGCTATCAGTAGGTATCTCTTGTTATACCCTGACCCATTGCACTGTAACTTTTGTCATAATACTCATTTATCATAGCAAAACATTATACACAAATAATAGACTATCATTTGCTTTTAACAAACATGATTATTACTGGTAGGGAAATAATTCCTAACAGATGTTGATGGCCCAGGCTCCCAAGAATCTGGTGGATAACTCTCTGGAAAACTGGTGCCTATTGTTAGTAGTGGCACCAATCTCTTCCGCAATGGAGGTTGTGATTAGCTGTCCAAAGGAAGTTTTTTTTCGAAGATGCTGTAGACATGGAGAGCATCAGAAAGCTATACTTAGCTTTTAGTGAGCTATTTAACAATGTTGACATTGATAGTGAAATCAGGTGTCAAGGAATAAGTTAAAATGTGACGTTAAATCAATGTTTAAAAACAAGAATCAGAGGATGTGAGTAGGTTGTTATTGAGATCAGTTTCAACATTAAATATTTATGTTATATTTAATCCAATATAAATATTTTATTAAAATTAATGGCAAACTCTGAAACTGAAAGCAAATTACAAATCGGAAGGCACAATAAAAGTAACTTCAGCCAGGTGAAATGTCTCACTTCCTTTCACTGTTTAATGCTGGAAAAACACTACAATCTACAAGAGAAAGAAATGAATTAAGTGCTTACTCTCTGACAGCTCTTGGACTGTGGTTATCTTTTCCTGGTCGTGTCTCCAGGATCCAATTGTGTGTCTGGTACTCAAAAAGTAATGACATGATTGCAGTCGGTCATGGTGCTGATAGTGAAACATGAAATGGTTTGACGTTAGTTCCTGGGATGATCCCCAATCTGTGCCCTAAATGTGCCATTTTATTGGAGGAGAGGTGCAAGAATAAAATGGCAATACATCTAATTGCTGTTATCCAATTCAAACGAGCAACAGCAGAAAGACAGTGTGAGAATGCTGGGAAGAGTGGGCTGGACTGTACTGACATCCAGCTGCTCGGTCCATGTAGGATTACTGACTAGTTGCAGTACCTTCATCTGTGCTTTCTGAACTTCTGCATCTGCATGTTGTAGTACAGAACATGCTGGAGGTCAGAAATGCACACACTTCTGATCGTCTGCTCACTACTGAGTCTAGGGGTGTTCCTCTCCTGATGTACTGAGTGCGCACTTCATAGTAGGTGTACACTGTTGGTAAATTTGTTTATTATTGTCACATGTACCAAAGTACAGTGAAAAATTTGTCTTGCGTACCATTCATACAGATCAATTCATTACAAAAGTGCATTGAGGTAGTACAAGGTAAAACAATAACAGAGTGCAGAATAAAGTGTCACAGTTACAGAGAAAGTGCAGTGCAGGTAGATAATAAGGTGCAAGGTCATAATGAGGTAGATTGTGAGGTCAAGAGTCCATCTTATCGTAGTAAGGAACTGTTCAATAGTCTTAAAACAGCGCGATAGAAGCTGTCTTTAAGTCTGGTGGTACATGCCCTCAGGCTCTTGTATCTTCTACCTGATGGAAGAGGAGAGAAGAGAGAATGACCTGGGTGGGTGGGGTCTTTGATTATGCTGGCTGCTTCACCAAGACAGCGAAAGGTAAAGACAGAGTCCAAGGAGGGGAGGCTGGTGTCCGTAATGTGCTGGGCTGTGTCCACACTCTCTGCAGTTTCTTGCGGTCCTGGGTAGAGCAGTTGCCGTACCAAGCCGTGATGCATCCAGGTAGGACGCTTTCTATGGTGCATCAAGCTCTTGCATTGTCAAGGCATTGAAGGCTGTGGACCAAGTGCTGGTAAATGGGATTAGCAATAGATAGGTAATTGATTGTCGACATACACATGGTGGGCCAAAGTATGAGTGTACTTCTCTATCAGATGAAAAGACATTGTGACAACATGAGCTGTCGTAAGCCCATTAGGTCAACCTGTGGGCAGCACCTGGGACTAATTGCCATTTGCAGCTGACTCCACCTCATGGAGTGGCTGTGATGGCAAAGCCTCAAGGTCATTGGGAGCTTAACGGCTGCAAAAGGCTTGTGTGGTTTCAAGACTACTGCACTAGGCATGAGATCAGCTCCAAAATGCATTAAGCAGGCTTCAGACTGTGTAAAGGTGCTGTGAGAATCTTACTGAAAGTTTCTGTCTTCGAGTTTTTATAAGATGTCTTTACTGTGGAAGAACAGATTGATCTCTGTCTTAAATTTGCTATTGCTTTAAATTCTAACCTTAATCTCTTAAATGCTTCAGTATTGTAACTCCTAACTTTGTTGATTGAAGAATTTGCTTTGTTTTCACCAGGTGCTGCAGAGGTTGATAAAGTCCAGGGGAAAGTCACAGAGTAAAAACCTCAATGTCCAGTTGGTGGCAGCAGATAAACTGGCACAGTGTCCTCCAGTATGTAATAGTTCAGCAGTCTCTGAGTTTCACGGGAGTACTTTAACAAGATAAGGCAACTATAAAGTGTGTAGTTACAGCTTGACATCTGTTCCTGCCCTTTTCAGTAGATCTGATCCCTGCAAATAAGTATATGTTTTGAAAATTTGGCTCCAGCAGCTTAAATAAATATTTGCCTTTCATGGCCATGCTCGTAACTTCATTCAGATTGGTACATTTAGATTGAGTTTTAATCATTCAGACAGAAAAGGGGACTAATCTGTCATTAATTATTCTGATTTTCTGAGCTAGTTGTGAATTACTAAGTGAGCGGAACAGGATTAAAATACATTAAAAAACTTATGCATACAGCTATCATTTGTGAACAGCATCTAAATTCATTACAGTGAATAATCTGTTTTACATCACTTATAACAGATAGGAAAAAAGTCAGTTCTATGGAGGAACAAGTACACCCACATTTCCTGCTAAAGCTGTATATATGATTTTCCTCAATGTTCCACTTGCCAGCTCTCCATTTTCTATCCTCTAATCAATCCAAAATCTCCCCTTTTCATATTTACCAGCCCCACAACCCAATTGCTCCCACACCCTAATTCTGTTCAATGGTCTGTGCAATAATTGATTACAACTAAAGCTTAAACTGATATTGATTACTCTTTGAACCCCTCCCCAGAACCCTCTGCCTTTCCACCTCCCTCTTCAAATCTGTGATCCTGCTTCTTTTCTTTGATCTCAAACAACCTTTTGATTAATCGTCCCTCTGGTTTCTTATTTTTCACTCATCATTTATCATTTAAGTGCCTTAGGAGTTTAAATATACTGTATAAAGTCTTGTTGGTATTGCACAAAATGATAAAAAAAATCTTACAACACAATTACAGGTCATTCAGATCATCAGGCCTATGTCCGCTGATGTTTCGCGGAAGTTCCTTCCACCTTGCTTCACCCAACCCCATCAGCAAATCCTTCTCCCTCTTCTCCCTACATGCTAATCTAGTTTTCCTTAAATGCATCGACACTAGTTAACTCAATTTGTCCAAGGCTAAAGAACTTTTTCTTCAATTTCCTTTGGATTTATTTTTGACTGTCTTATATTTATGACTTCCAGATATGACTCCTTCACAAGTAGAAATATCTCATCCCTCAGCATTACTGATAGCAGCTCTCTGGTAGTTACAACATATCAATTCAGGTGCCATACATGCAAATTTTTTTGCACCTTTTCCTCAGGTTCCACATCCTTTTTGATAAATAGGAGATCAGAACTGTTCATATTAATCCATGTGTGTTCTATCAAAATCTAAACAATTCTCATGCTTTGCCATTCTCACCTTTTACAAGTAAACTGAATAGTTTGCATTTTCATGGCCTTAACCTGTGTCATAACTTTTAGTGATTTGTAGATTTCTATCCCTCGATCTCTTTGCCCCTTTAACATTTTTGAAATATTTCTACCAACACGTACAATAGCTTTTATAGGTATTCACACACAAGTTTTGCAGCAAGTGATGCACCATGTGATCGACCTACAAATGAGAACAGCTACTCTTCTCTAGAGCCAAAATCAACTCCAAAATTTCAAAATCTCACCAACCTAGCTAACTGAGCACATGAAGTAAAGACGCAACAGACTGCAGATGCTGAGATCTGGAGCAAAAGACAAGTTGCTGGAGGAACTCAGTGGGTCAGGCAGCATCTGTGGAGGCAAAGGGATAGTTGATGTTTTGGTTCGAGACTCTCAGTCCTGTGCCTCCACAGATGCTGCCTGACTCACTGAGTTCCTCCAGCAGCCTATGTTTTTGGTTTGAACACATGAAATTTCTCTGCAGATCATATAAAGATGTTATAGCACAAGGATAGACCACTTGATCCTTTGTAACTGTGTTACATTGTAGTCCGTACTCTAGGTCATGATAAACACTTCCACCATAAAACTGTTGTGAAGTAATAATATAAATATTAATCTTTTAAATTATATTTTGTATTTTTTATGTTTAAAATTGTAATTGGCTTAGAGAAATGAGTCTAAAAATGTTCTCTTCATTTGACAGGACATGTTTGATGTCATCCTGGATGAAAACCAATTAGAGGATGCATGTGAGCATTTGGCAGAGTATCTTGAAACATACTGGCGTGCAACGCACACCCCCAGCAGCGCACCACTGAATCCATTGCTGGGCCGGAACTTAGGTAGTACTGCACTGTCAACATATCCTTCAGCTATCTCTGGGTTACAGGTATGAACACAAACAATGTGGTTGCCTGTGGAATTAACAGGACAAAGTAAGCCATGAACTATGCTTCAATACAGATAATTAAACACCCCAGATTCTTGTATGCAGATGCAAAGATTAACCTATGAATCATATGTGAAGTATTGCATTTTGGGAGATCATACCAGAATAGGACTTACATAGTGAATGGTAGGGCTCTGGGGAGTGTTACGGAATGGAGGGACCTAGGAATGCAAGTGCATAGTTTGCTGAAAGTGGCTTCACAGGTAGATAGGGTAGTGAAGAAGGCGTCTGGCATGTTGGCCTTCATCAGCCAGGGCATTGAGTATAGGAGTTGGGAAGTTATGTTGCAGTTATATTGCTGAGGCCACACTTGAAGTATTGTGTACAGTTTTGGTCACCCTGTTATAGGAAAGATGTTATTAAATTAGAAAGAGTGCAGAAAAGATTTACCAGGATGTTGCCTGAACTTGGGGGCCTGAGTTACAAACAGAGGTTACGTAGACTAGGACTTTATTCCTTGGAACGTAGGAAATTGAGGGGTAACCTGATAAGAGGTAATATAAGATCATGAGGGTGATAGACAGGGTGAAAGCACATGGTCTTTTTCCCGGGGAGGGGGTGCCAAAAACAAGAGGGCTTAGGTTTAAGATCCGAGGCAAGAGACTTAAAAGGGACATCAGGGGCAGCTTCTTCACACAAAGGTTGGTGTGTATTTGGAATGAGCTGCCAGAAATGTGGTTGAGGTACATGAGCAACATTTAAAAGCCATCTAAATGTTGCTAATGGATAGGAGAGGTTTAGAGGGCTATGGGCCAAATGCGGGCAGATGGGACTAGCTCATTGGGCAACACAGTTGGCATGGTTGTTGGGCTAAAGGGCCTGTTTCTGTGCTATATAACTCTATGTATGGTGTTCCTCATTCAGAATGTAGTTCAAATCCACACATACTGTAAATAACAAATTTCTGTCAGCTTTTTAAAGAACACTACTTTATGTCTACCACTTGTTCAGTTCTAGCTTTAAGAAATAGAAGGATATCCTTCTGTTCTAAAGAAAAACAAATCAGCATTTGAGTTGTCAAAAAAAGCAATTTGTCCAATCAACCACATGAAATCTTCAACAAGCCACGTACTTCTTATAGGAGTCAATTTCTTTCTTGTAATTTTCATAGTCCTGTTCAAATCCGGCCACAATGGCTGGGAATTTAAAGTCAGTTAATGAAATAAACCCAAAATTATAAAGCTAGTTTCAACTATGGTAAGCATTAAACAATCAGCCTGTTGTCATAGCTCATCTGTTTCACTACACATTATGGAAAGGAAACCTGCCAACCTTGGTCTGTCTGACCTGCATGCAATTCTAGACATATGAGAATGTCATTGACACTTCACTGCACTTTGAAGTAGCCCAGCAAGCCCCTGAGTCCAATGACATTTTGGGAAGGGAATAAGTACTGGCCTTACGAGTGACGTCCTCATCCTACGTATTACTGAAAAGAACTGTAGAAGATGGGAGGAATCCAAATAGCCCATCATTTCTTCATAGCACATGTGATAAAGGGCCTTGAAAGATCGATGATTTACAATTTTTACTTGCAAGAAGAAAATCATTGATCTTTTGACCAGAACTAGCTATCTGGTTAATAACTTCAAGACTTGACTAAGTTGGTATCCTGAACAGAGGTGGTAGTAACTCCAAAGGGCTTCACCAATGTTTGCACCAATTGTTCTGTCATTGCTTGAGCACTGATTGATGTTATTAGAGGTATATCCACCTCTTGAAATTGGACTGGCTCCAAGGTGTGAATGACTTTATGATTGGAGCTAGAGGTTGTCCCAAGAGTCCAGCAGATAGTTGTACCTTCTTTTCTGCCTTGTGTGACAACTTTTTTTCTGATATGTCTTTGGTATGAGTCTAACCTGGACCCAATTTACTTCCTGACAAAGTGACCAGATCAGGTGATAGACAGTATCTGAGACAATAAACCCCAGACCAATTCCTTCCCTTAGCAAGATCTTTCTGTAGGTTAGTAAACAAGATGATCCAATGCACTCAAATAACTTTATAAGCTGGTCCATTATTTTAAACCTCTCAGTAACAGGGAATGCAATTGTATCCCATTCCAAACTTCCTTTGAGGAGAAAGTGGTGAATGGTCATCTTGAACCAGTATAGTAATGATGGTGAAAAGATTGCAACTGTTTTGTAAGTTTGCAGGTTTCCTCATTTTGACCCAGTGATAATGGAGGAAGGTGAAATATTTCCAGGATTGAATGTTGTGTAATTTGGAAGGAAGCTAGCAGGTGTCTGTGTTCTTATGTACTTGTACTCTTTTGGTAACCAATTGTTCATCAAGTTTTTTGTTTATATACTGTATCTGGTATTATTTCAGATAGCTCTGATATGGATCAAACCATAAACAGACCCCAAATGCAATCTTACTATTTTTTAAATTCCCTTAAATTCATCAATGATCTACCGAAAGCAGGGGACCCAAAGTTGTCCTTGGAGTTACTTCTGTGTTATAGTTGTAGTGGCTTGGATAAATGAACAATTTAGGAACATGTAGTTGCACGAATTTCATCCCTTGCTTTCTGTGTTGAGAGGTAAACATGCCCAAATATTTCAAATTAAGCTTCATCAATTAACAATGATCTTATATTCTAGATGATGCAAAGCTTTTATATCCTGTTAAAATTACAGTACTACAGAGAAGAGCTACCTCTAGAGGAGAAGTACTCCAACTTAAAAGAGCACTTCTCTCCTATCCCAAACACTAAATATTGATGTGTGTCTTAGTCATGGGTGTTTCAACTCCATCTGGCAAGCTCAGATGGGGGAGCTCCAAACAACAGTGGTTCTTGTTCTATCCACATTAATAGTGAGCCATCAAACTGTTAGTTTCTTATTTGTGGATGGAACAGAAAAATTGGGGGAAATGCCAGTATCTGCATCAAGCTAAGTACTAGATAGAATAGATACACATAACAAAAAATTCTGTAGTTAGCTAGAACTTAATTAATTTAACTCTATATGATAGGCAGAGTATTTCTTTTTTTTTCATTTAACAAGCCTTTCATTTTTAATGAAAGCTGCAATTAGGATCTCTCATTAAAGTGATAATAATTACCCCTGAAGTTATTCATTTTTTCACATGTTTGGAAAGGTTAAATGCACTTACTTAATTTTCAGAAAACAACTGAAACCTCACTGGTTATTTCACTTTAGAGGTACAATGTGCATCTAATTAATTGTTGAAATTTAGTGTTGATAATTTAGAAATATGGGATACAGACTAAATTGAGAGTGAAATCAAGTTTGCAGTGCTACAGAATTGTTTTTTCATTATTCATTTAACCAAACTACTTCTAAAATCCTTGTCCTATATTGCTTAATATGCAGCTGAATCCTTCATAAACTAGATCACAAGACAAAGGAGCAGAAGTAGGCCATTCGGCCCATCGAGTCTGTTCCGTGAACTAAACTAAACTATTCCTATCCAGCCTCAGTTTCCAGCCTTTTCCCCATATTCCTTGATACCTTGACTAATTAGATACCTATCAATCTAACTAACACTCTAATGTGGCGGCACGGTAGCATAGCAGTTAGCGCGATGCTATTACAGCGCCAGCAATCGGGGTTTGATTCCCGTCGCTGTTTGTAAGGAGTTTGTACGTTCTCCCATGTCTGCGTGGGTTTCCTCTGGGTGCTCCGGTTTCCTCCCACATTGCAAAGACGTACGGGTAGGTTAATTTGGGTTTAAAAATGGGTGGTGTGGACTCTTTGGGCCGGAAGGGCCTGTTACCATGCTGTAAGTAAAATTTTAAAAAAATCTCTGTACATATGTGAGTGTATATGTTTGCCAAATCCTCATAAATTTTCTGAAGTTATTTGGCTCTCTAGCTTGACTGAATTCTCTTAATGTGAATCTGTTTTCTATTCCTGTTAGATGAATTGTAATGATCTCTATCTAGAGCCAGAGTCTTTTAAGATCTCTGTTACCTCCTGGGGTGCAAAACGACTCTTGGCATGCATGCTATTTGGGAGACTGGGGAGGGGATCAAGAAAACAGACACCAGAATAAGGGAACTATTTAAATTGATCCATTTTACTTCTGTTGGCTGCCAGTTTTAACTTCCAGTTTCCTCTTGGTACAGAGATGCCAGTCAGAGGGAGGATGATTATTCACAAACACAGAAAAATCAGACTTCTCTATTAACACACTGGTGTGATTTCACCTGGGTGAGAGAGAATTCCCCATCATCTGCCACCACCCGCCCCACAACATGCTGTGCCCAATCTCAAAGGATATCAACCACAGATTGACAAAATGGAAGTAATCTTTAAAAGGCACTCATTTAATGTGTGAGATATCCATATGAGCTTTGAGCTTCTGGAGTGCAGACTTGTTCACCAACATATAATGGCAGATAAGTCCCTTTCAGCACTAGGCTGATGTGGGGAAAAAAGTGAAATATTCTGTCATCATTTTATTGCTGAGGTATCTTCTGCCCTCAAGGTTCCAGAAGGAAACCTTTAAAGTACTTGTGTCTCACACAGGAAAGGCAGGAATTCAAAAATAATAGCTTAAGCTATATTATGTTTCACGTACAGTTCTAATTCATGCCTTGCAACTTTTTCGATTATGAAGTCTATAGTTCAAAAGCAAAGTTTTGACAATGATGGAAATCTGAAATAAAAACAGAAAATGCAGCAACTACTCAGCAATCAATTTGAGACATTAACAATTTGCTTCTCCAGAGAGGCTGCCTGACCTACTGAGTATTTGCAGCATTTGCAATTTTTACCCCACATTATGTAAGTGATCTAAAATCCTTTCTATGGTACTTGCAGCAGTTCTGCTAACCAAACTCTGTCTTTTGTTACCTAGGGGCAGCGAATGAGCAACAGCAATCACTCTGGTGAACACATACCTGTTGAACGAACGCGCTTGGTCCACTCTGATGAAAACGGCCACAGTGAGAGGGCGCGGAAGAACAGGAATCGCTTGTCTTCAGGTTCCCAGCACAGCCGAGGCCAATACCCACTGATGGAGGAGGAGTATTCTGATCCCTATCAGGACACGTACAAATCACGAAGGAGTCACGGATCACCTGGGGGCCACAGCCATGATTCTCAACACAGGCTATGAAAAATGTTCTTATTCACCTACAAAAAAAAATACAAGATAGAGAAAAGATTTTTTTTTTAGAAAAAGCAAAACCCCTGCCTTGCAGCATTAAATGTGAACAGGGAAGCATTCAGGCAGTTCTTAATATTTTATTATTATTGAAACAACAACTCAAAGTGGTTTTCAAAAAGTCTTTATCCCCCTTTCAGGCTAGTTTGCTCACAATGGAGACAGTCTGGTCAAGTGTTTTCCCAAACACTTTACTGGTTTTGTAAATATGAAGAATGCATGGTAGTGTGATCCGTGATACCGTGTGTTTATTTTCACTGTGTCACTGAGCACATCTACCTCTTTATATATTTTGCCTATAAAATGACCACATATATTACATACCTTGGCGCTAAAATCAATACTTCCTCTGCTATAGTGCCAACTTAGCCCTACAGTCGGTGTGGTGGACCTTGAGTACAGGTGGGTTCCTGGCACTTAAACCTGCTCGTAAAGTTCCCAATGCAGTGACAAAGCTCCTTTAATGCATAACACTCTTCACCTGATTCCTTGTTAGCAATAAGTGGTATTGCAATACAACCCTGTACTACCATTGTTTCAACAAATTTTGCTTCAGCGTGTGATTCCAGAATTTAATGCAGCTCTCCATACATGTACAGCACACTATCTGCATGAGACAAGCGGTAACAAATCACCTATTTACAAGTAAGATATTATTTAAATTTAAGAACAATAAATTAAGCTTTTATGCATTTGCTATTTGTGTATGGTTTTTTAAAGGTATTATTTATAAAGGATGAATTCAGGCTGTACATTAACTTGCTAATGTTAATTCCTCTATTTTTCATGTTTAGAGAGTTCAGTGTTATTAGTTTCTAGATGCATTAGTGCAACAGATTTGGTAAAGTCTCTCACCAGGACAATTTGTATAGCGATATCTGTTTACTCAACCCACACGTGTTAAAGAGATCACATTTTGACTGGAAGGCCTACATTCCATGGTAGCAACCCTTCACAACGGTTTGACTTACAGAATTCAGTTCAATACAAGGTAAGGCCATTGGGAAATACTTTGCAACAGTGATTGAGCAACTGGCTGAATATATCACAGGATTCAAAATTGGCATTGTGCAGGTTTATTAACCAATCAGAATACTGACCGGTTAAGTTATTTGGAACTGAATTATTTTGCAGAATTCTGATTTTCCCTTTCTTGGCTAATCGGATGTGATCTGTATTCACATAAAACATTTTGCTATGTACAAAAAATAACATTGTTCCCTTGCAAAAAGTTCATAATTTGTCATTAGCTATATTTTTCTCCAATTTTTTTTACATCATTGTATTTGTAGTTTTCTCTCCTGGAGCCCTGAATATCTTCATGATCATTGATAGCACACAGCAACATAATAGAATTTGAGTTTTAGTGCATCTGTTGCAAGGCATGATGAGTAAGGATTTGCAATCAGCTAGGACTTGGGTTGCTTGGTGGGGGAAGAGACAGGGAGAGAGGACAAGGCACAGGGCAGGAGGAGGGAAGGGGAGAGGGGGAAAAGAAGAAAGAAAAAGGGAAGAGAACTTTAAGGGAAAATTCTTCTGTGGTGTATTCATTGGGTCTGTACTGTATCTGAGATCGAGGTACACAATCTCAATCAGCAGGTACAATATAATAATTTAAGAAGCACTTGGATAGGTACATGGAGGGGCGGGGCTTTGAGGAATATGGGCTGAACACAGGAAACTGGGACTAGCTGGGTGGGTGCTGTGGTCAGCATGGACTCGTTGAGCTGAAGGGCCTCTATCTGTCCTGTATTGCTCTCCGACTCTATGACTCTATAACCTCCCATTGTTCCAAAGCACTTTAGAGCCAATTAGGTTTTCCTCTTTTCAAAGTGCAGTCACCATTGTAATATATATCATATGGGTTGGCAATTGCACATGACAAACACTCCCCCTTCCCCAAAGAAAATTAAATAAAGTGATCAAGATAAAATTATCTGTTTAAATGATTTTGTTTGGGGGGTAAATATTGACTAGGGTACTCAGAGATCTGTTATGTTCACCTATAAGGAAAGGTGAAGGAATGTTTTGATGTAGCAGTTCTGCATCGGACTATTTGTTTAGATTTTGCACTCATGTTCTGCAATGCGTCTTGAACCCACAGCCAATTGATACATTGCGCACTGGTGGTAGGTGCATGAGGTAGGCAGAAGTGGGGTAGGGTTAAACAATTGGGCTGTAACTTGATCCATTAACTGATGATTCAAGCAGGGGAAAGACACACAAAAGCCAATAAATGATTTCAATGCATTACAAACAAACCAATAATAATGGGCACAAAATATATATGTTCTATAAAAGGCCACATAATTTCTTATATTCACCTCTAGAAGCATATATATTTATTTCAATGGGCAATTTGTACAAAATAACTGTACTCATCAAACAAATTTACTCTTTTCTTACTTAATCCAAATCTTGGCCCAGTTTAGTTATCTTACAATTATATTATCGAAGCGCAATTTACATGAATACATTTAATAATCCATTCTTCATGCTAACACTGATTTCCCAGAATGAAGTACAGATTTAGAATATGCTGAATTTAGAGGCATTTTTACTTTGATTAGGCCACATAAATATAGATCATGATATCATGTTGTGAGCTACACACTGGGGAAATCAATGACCTTCAACAATTTTACTAACTAGGCTCACTGGAATTCTGACTATGCATTAGTAAACTTCTGGTAAGGATACAAAATGCTGGCTTGTGACTTAATCCATAACTTGAATCATTTGGCAAAAGGTGGACCTACTGCAGTGGCATTTAGTAAATTGGTTGCAAATTAGGAATACAGTGACATGGAAGAAACATATTGCCATTCAGTTCAGCTAGGTGAATTTATAGTTCAGTTGCCTATTTGGGTTGTTGACTGACATTTCCTATTTTTAGTACCAAGCTTATAGCTCAGTCATTTTTGTTGATTGTGTTTTTCTATACCTTGTTTTTTTTAAATATTCACTGAATCTAAATGGAAAATTTATCAAATAAACAAATAACTCTTACACGTCAAGAGATCAGTCCACATTACATTTAGCCTGTGGTTTCCTGAGCTTCACACTCCATGGCTTTTTATCCCAAGCTCCACACAATACAGCTCAGTACCAAATGATACTATTTCAAACTTTAAAAATTTGTCTCACATTCTCATTTAATCTTTTTTTGTCCAATGAAAGCTTTCTTAGTATCTCATGCTTCAGTACTGAAATGCAATGGTATCTTTTCCAAAATATGATGGTCAAAACTGGACATGATATTTCCTATGGTCTCAGCAGCATTGCATAGAATATTGGTATTCAAATCAGATACATAATAAGTAAGTCTGTTGACACAAAATTTATTAGCTATGGCAGGCATAATATAATGTACTGCATTTTCATAACGTGGTCAATTGTGATACTTTAACAAAATGTCCTTCAGTATTAAATTATATTAGAGATTCATCTATTGTTGCTCGATGCTATGGAAAAGAATTTGTGTGCAGATTACTCAAACTATTGAAGCTGAACTCAGAGAGTGCAGGCAACTGATGGGGCTACCATATTGTTGTCTTAAAGCTCTGAACTGTGATCAGTAGTGCCATTTTCTGCAGCTGAGGATGAGATTACAAACTTTTGAATGTATTTTGTGACATCTAGAATAACTCATACAATAGTTTCATTTAAATAATGCCTTCATGTAGAAAGGCATAAAAAGGCACTTCACACAGGTGTAAGGCAAACCAGGAAATGGGCTGGAAGCGATGACTGAAAAGTAAAGCTAAAGGTGGATTTTAAGTAGTCTTTGAGAGAGATTGGGGTTTGATTACAGGTGAGGAGTTGTATAATTAAACAAGTAAGTAAATAAATAAGGCTTTGCCAAGGCAAAATTCACAGCCCTTAGGATAAGAAGTTTGATATTTCCACAGCAATTAAAAGACAACATATCAATTAGATATCTATGCTGAAGCTTGGCAACCATTTAGTCTGCAATAACAGAGAGAAATGATCACAAAAAAAAACAATGTTTAGGAACATAGGAAGAAGAAAAGGTAATTCAGCCTGTAACTGTACTCCAATGCCATTTACCTGCCTTGACTGATGTTGCTTAATATTCTGACAAAAAAATACATTAATCCTAACCTAGCATTCATATCT
Organism: Pristis pectinata; assembly: GCF_009764475.1. Lineage (NCBI taxonomy): Eukaryota > Metazoa > Chordata > Chondrichthyes > Rhinopristiformes > Pristidae > Pristis > Pristis pectinata. The sequence goes on from NC_067405.1 coordinate 18,041,018, forward strand.
CTTTGTGGTGGGAGTCAGGAACAAAGAGTTTCAAGTTTTAATGCCATTTGTATGAAGAAAATTATTGTAGATTTCTTTCTTAACAGCATAGGTCATGATCTTAAGATTATACCTCCCTGTTCTGTACATTCCTCCACCAGAGGAAATAATATTCCTGCGTCTATGCTATCTAATTTCTGATGCAGAGTTTCAGCCCAAAACGTTGACAATTCCTTTCCCCCCACAGATGCTGCTTGACCCACTGAGTTCCTCCAGCAGATTGTTTGTTGCTCTAGATTCCAGCATCTGTGGTCTCTTATCTAATTTCCTTATTGCTTTAAACACCCTAATTATGTCATTCCTCTACCCTCTAAATTCAAAGAAATACAAGACAAATTTTATGTGATCTATCTTTATAATTTAATCCCTTAAGTCCCAGTAACATTCTACCAACCTTTCCTGGGCCAATATATTTTTGCTAAGGTTTGCTGCCAAAATAATTGAATACAGGTGTGATCAAGCCTTTAAATATTTTTTCAACACTCTTCAAATGAACGTCTACATTCTAGTTATCTTATTGATTGCTTTTGCACTTGTAGCAATTTATTACGTGGACACAAATTCCATTGTTCCTTCAGCCTATACCTTCTAATTTAATTGTCAGATGCAAAGCCGTGTATACAGCTCCCTGTTCCTTTATTCACATCACCTGTATGGATCCCAAATGATTCTTGCATATCATACTATGCCCAAAAATATCTGATCCTTCATGCCTACTTTGATTTCTATCTCCCAAGGAACTTCCTACTTATGTCACAAGCATACTTCCAATTTCACATCTTTACATAGTGGATAAACATCTCTTATCAGATCTTGTGCTTCTGAAATCCAAGTAGTCAACATCGTCAATACAATTTAGCAATATCTGCCAACATTTCAACTTAGTTATTCAGACTAGACAGTGATCAAAGATTCTCTTTGATTAGCTCAGACCTGCTCAAGTTCTTAGTCTCACAATAGTATCCAACTCCACTGGATCTGAAACTGACAGATCTGTAGGTACCTGGTTCCACTCTCCTATTTTCAAAAGAATGTTATGAATTATTTTTGAAAGAAAAGGCAGCATTTCAGAACCTAGAGGATTCTGCAAAGTGATGTTTAATATACCTGCAGTTTCTCTCTTCAACTTGGTGTTAGTTTCTGTTGGATTCTGACCTCTTTCCCTATTTTTATTAAGAACACAAGAAGATAGGAGCAGGAGTAGGCCACTGGACCCCTCAAGCCTGCCCTGCAATGATTTGGCCTCAACCACCACCCTCTGGGGCAGAGAATACCAGAGATTCACTATTCTCTGAGAGAAGAAATTTCTTCATACCTCAGTTGTAAATGGCTGGCCCCTTATTTTGCAACTACATCCCCTTGTTTGTGACTTCCCCCATCTGTGAAAACATCTGGACATACAACCTGGTCAGCCCCTTTGTATCTTATATGTTTAAATAAAGTCACACTTTATTCTTCTAAACTCTAAGGCATACAAATCCAAACTGTCCAGCCTCTCTTGAAAGGACAACCCTCTTATCCCAGGAATTAGCCTGGTGAATCTTCTTTGGACTATCTTTAATGTTGCAGTAGACTTTTCTAGCTAACGGAACCACATCCATGCACAGTATTCTGGGTGTGGGCATACCAATACCTTGTACAACTGCAACAAAATCCCCATATTCTTAAACTCTAACCCCTTTGCAATAAAGACCAAGATACCATGTTCCTTCTTAACTCCTTGTTGGACCTGCCTGCTAAATTTTTGTGATTCAAGCACTAGAACACCAAGCTTTTTGCAGTCTCATTACATTTGAATAATAATCCACCTTTTGATTCCTTTTACCAAAGTGCTTCACCTCACACTTCCCCACATTAAACTCCATTGTCACCCAATCACTCAATTAATCTATGTCCTGTTGCAGAATCACAATGTCCTCCTCACAACATGCCCTTCGACCTACTTTTTTGTATCATTGACAAACTTGCAAATTTTACATTTAATTCTCTCTGCCACATCATTAAAGTGAATAGTAAACAACTGAGGGCCAAGAACTGATCCCTGGGGTACTCCTCTAGTTAAATCCCTCCAACTTGAAAAGGACCCATTTATTCCAACTTTCTGTTTTCTATGTGACAGCCAGTTTTCAATCCATGCTAACACACTTCCTCCAATACCTCAGACTCCAAATACAAATTCTTTTATTTCCTTACTATGCTTTACAGTCTTACTGGATCTAATTTTAATAGGTCCACATTCTCTTTAATACTAATATTAAATAAATTTATTAACAGTTTTGCTTTATATTTCTTTTTTGCATGTGACTCCATTTGTTGTTTTGGCAGATTTTCCACTCTGCTAGATTTTTATTTTTCCTTGCATTTGTTTTTTAGTTAAGTATGATATGGTTGAAATCCACCATCTGATATACTAAATGTGGAATGTAGTAACAGTGTGTGTTGAATTTCACCTTTGACATTTATTTACTTTAAAGACAATGGAATTAATTTTCAGAAATGTTTAGCATGCATAGATTAATATATTACATGTAAAGTGTAAAGAAAAAAAGTTTTGCTTTGGTCTCTTGCCTTATTTGCTGACTATAGTTTCGTAACCGGTTTTGTATCATACCAGATGCTTCACATCCACTCAGAAGCTATAAGCATAGCTGGCCAGGAACACCCTTTTGAGGTATATCGGTAATTATTTGTTGATTATTGATTAGGGAACTTTACTCTGTGTGTGGTTTAAGACAATTAAGGTGCAAGTAATCTGAATTGATTGTTATTGTTAATTGCAAAGTGAATCTTTGTTCACTGAGAACTGGGTTTAAATTATACCTGGAAGCTTGATCTGGACTTTTATAACTTCTTTACTTTGAGCAACTAATTAATGCAAACATTGTTTTTTGATAGACAAGTTGGCCTCTCTATTCCTCTCAGAGGTTTTTATTTAGCTTGTTTTGGAAATGTTATTTTTTTCTAATTACAAAGTAATTTTAAAGGATTGGATTTGGAGTTAGGTGAGGTGTAAAAATATTATGATTTTTTTTATGTTCTGTTAAATGCTGGCGTATCTATTTCTAGACTTGTCTGTTCCAATATACTCTGGGGAGGTCACCCTCATTCTGCCCTCAGTAAAAGGGGCTCAACCAGAATTCTGTTGCATACTTGATGAGTTGCATTAGGTCCTATCACCTACCTAATTCCTGAGTTACATTAGTTCCTGGTTAAGCAATGCCTCAAAAGTTCAAGTTTGTTTTCAAGCTCTTCCTTGACTTTGCTTTCCCACACCTCTGTAATCGCCTCCAGCTCTTCAGCCCTTTGAGATATCAGAGCAAATCTTTCAAATGTTCTCCCATTAACGGGTGTGCCTTCAGTTGCTGTGGACCCTAGCTCAGAAACTCCCTTCCCCTCAAACTTCTCCACATCTCTACCTCCCTTTCTCCTTTAAGGCACTCCTTAAAACCTACCTCTTTGACCATACTCTTGGTCATCTATCCTTATTTTTATTCATGTGGCTCAGTGAAGCATCTTGAATGTTTCACTGTGCTAAAGGCACTTATGTAAATGTGAGTTGTTGTTATTTTTGTTATTCTGCTTGTTAAATATTGGTGTATATATTGACTGTGAAATACTGGTGTATATATTGCCTGATAAATCCTAGTATGTATACTGTCCATTATATGCTGATATACAGGGCACTGAATTAAAAAAAGAGAAATGCCAGTTTTGAAGCCTTGATAATGATGGGTTATATTTCTCTGTGTGCTAATTTTAGTGAAAAGGTAAAAGTGAGTATTAAACACTGATCATTACTCTCTATTCACACCTACTTATGCACTAATGGTAGCTAAGTGGAGAAAAGATACATCTATAAGTCTTCCTTTTTCATGCCAACCGATTGGAGCTCACTTTGGAAAAAAATACTTTGCACCTTAATATAGTCTTTTCTTTAAAATGTGAACACTGCTGATATGTTGTATTCTTTGCAAGTGACTGTTTTAATAATGGCTAGTTAAATGCGACACTGCTATTAAAACAAAATTGCTGCATGACCTGGCATGTCAAACATTGAGAAGAAACACATCACAAGATTTCTTGTAAGTTTGTAAAATTGTTTAACTATTTGAGGTAACCTTTACTGTTACTGATCAGTCATAGATTGAAGTCAAACTGGATTTCTGTATTAGTAGGGTTACAGCAACATGCCTTTAAGTGTTTTTTTTTAACATTGAACAGATTGAATAGTAATCATTAAACTTTGAGACTGCATGACATGCATGTACATGTTTATCAATCAAAATAAAGCAATCTGTCATTATTCTAATTACACAAAAAATCTAAATATTTAGTCCTTAAGTACATTGAGCTAGAAACTGGTGCTTGTTGTACCTGTTTTCTGGAAGGAAACCGGGAGGAAGAGGAGGAGCAAAATGTACCAATTTCATTGGGTCTGTCCTGTCCCCAAACCATGCCTAAAGTATGCCCAACTCTTTAGAGTTTAAGGTGATTTTTACAAAGGTTGCAGGTGGCCACCTAAAAAGGGACATTTGACTCTGCATATGTTAATGAGGGATATAATGCTGATTTTAGCATCCCTCCATCATATTGGGCTGCCTAGTTATCCTATTGAGGATGCAAAAGGTGTTGTCAACTCACCCAAATTAATATATTGGGCCACAACTGAGATTTTCCTGATTTATTCTTTCTAATGGACATCTAATGCTAAATTTAGTAGATTTCTGTTGGTACAACATCAGCCAGTTGCTGTGGGGTAAAGAGTTGCCAAAATTTGTCAATGGTGGACTTTGTTCTGCCAATTATTAATTTCTTCTAAGCATTCAGACAATGTCCTAGGTCCAATTTCCATTACAAAGCTATGCTTCTGAAGACATTCTGCAACACAGACAGTGTGTATATGCCTCTATTAGCATATACAGAATTTGGCCATTGTGCTTCTGAAGGCAAACTATGCTACCTTCATTAAATAAAATATTCTGCCTATGGTAGGCTTGGAAGTTTGCAGGTATGTACAGATCAAGTTATTGATCTATCCATACATGCCAGAAATTTAATTGTGACTATAGTGGCCAGTAGGACAAGTTCATAACTAGATTTGCAATTTTTTCAAGCATAACTTTGGAGCAATTGCAATTTTGCAAGATCACATTTATGATCTTTGAAGATGAGCACAATGTTCTACTGTTATTGAATCTACCCTCTAGAACAACTCAGAGGTAACTCAGCACTTTGAGAGCAGGGTCATATTCTGAAACACTTCCATTAGAGATGATCCCACACTATAAATGGCCATTGTGGATTTATTGTGGGTAAGGAGATATAATATTACCATTCTAGACCTCCCTTGGAGATAGTGAATGACAAGTATGCATGGATGAGCTCTGTATTTCAGTTAAAATGCATATCAAAAGATCTAGGGCATTATATAATGCCAAAAGCAATGTGAATGTTGGCTTGCAATGGATGGGTACCAAAATATAATCAATCCTAACAATGTGGAATTACTGAAATATAGAATTAGATAATTATAATACATGGTACAGAATGAACCATTTCCTACAGAACAAAAACAAAGTTACAAGTTATTTGTACATTTAAGTCTTGTGCTATGGAATGTTACAGTAGTACTTCTCTGCAATGTGTACTTCATGTATGTATTAGTATAGGTGCAGGTTGAAGTTGTGCAGGTTGAAGTTGTGCACCTGAACTAGAACAGTAATGGATACCTTCGATCAACTGTTATGAAAGCTGTAATGTTCCCCAAATTGGGCATTTCTGCATTTCGAATATTGGCTCCAATTTTAACATAAAGCACTCTGCAGGATTTCAACATCTGGGTGAGCTACCCAATTTACAACTCTTTTTTATTTCTGGCTTCATGAACATTAAATTAAAGCGCATGTACTGTATATTAGGTATCCAACCGGAATTTGCCCAGTTTTAGCAAGCATGTTGAGTTAAAATCTGTGTAGAATGGAAGGGTGGTGGGATTATCTCTGCCTCTTATCCTGAGGAAGCATTCTTAAAAATGGGTGGAATTCGTGTCATACACTTCCCTAGTGAAATTTATACATGTATAAACTTACAAACAATGGAACTAATTTTAGGAATTAATTGAATTTTTGCAATCAATTGATTGCATTTATTTTCTAAAATAGTTATTGCAGAAATCCACCATCTGTTTGCTGTGCTAAGTAAAATTCTGCATAACAGTTTTGTTCATTCTGAATTTTTGCTGATAACTAGATCAGAGGTAAAAGTATACTGCCGCTCTAATTGTAATAAATGCAAATCTTAAAAGCAACGCAAAAAGTATTAACACACATAGATATATATTGATCTGTAGTTAAATATAAAAAATTTTGCAGTAAAAATTAACATTGTCAGTAGCTCGTCTTCCATTTCTAGTTTTCAAGACAAAATAAAATTTATAGCAAAACTACAGTTCCCCATTTTATAGCTGTCTCATAAAATTGTGTTGAACCTTTTGAATAATTAAAGTCTATTAGAAAACAATGTGAAATAGTACTTTAATTAAAAATTTCACCTTTTAGAAATTGGGACCATCGACTTAAAGTGCTATATAAGAGATATTTTTTGTAGTAGAAATAAAACTTTACAATTCAATTATAACAGTAGCACTTTACTAATCTTTAGTACTTTCATTAGTTAGTTGAAGAAACGATCCAATGCTGTACTACATTTAGAATACCTCAGTGTGATAAGGGTCAAAGCTAGTCATATAAAGATTATTATCGTAAAATGATTTAGAAATAGATACACTTTTTTAAATTAAATATAATTTCAGTAGTATTTTTGAATAATGTTTTCAGGTACGTGGAATTGAATTTGCTAAGACTTGGATTGGAAGATGGGCTACACGCAGTTCTTATGTATTACTGTTACAGATATTTTGTCAAATGCCTTGCCTGTTGAAATTTTTTTAAAGATTTACCAAGTAAGGCTATTCCTGCCAAACTGTTATAGGGAGGACTTAGCTCCACAATGAGAAGACAACGTTAACAACAAACCTTCCTTCAACTTCTCATTCATCAGGGCTACTGGACACCCTGAGGACTTAATAGCATGTTAAAACTACATGACCTTTTTTGCACATTTCTAAAACGAGTTTACAAAAAAAGTTGAAAAAGCTTGTAAATAAATAGTTGCTGCTTTAATTGGTATGGAAATTATTATTAAGAAATATATTTAACATACTGTACAACAGAGTCACCCTGTGCAGGGTTCTATGAAAGGTATCCTTCTGTGTAAGGTCTATAGCATTGTTTCTTACAGCACACAGTTTATAGTATTTTCAGTATTCTGAAGAGCATGTTGGGTTAACTTCCATTTCCTATGCAAATGTGCACAGTGTTGCATGTTGTGCTGATTATTCCCTCAGCTTCTCAGTGGCATTTCGTTTTGGAGATTTCAGAAATTAATTGCTTCGCTATTTTTCGTGCACAGAGAACTGGAAAATGAAATGTAAATGGCATGCATGGAATTATCACTATTTCTGAAAATATGGTTTCTGGAAATTAGATGTTAAAATCAGCTGCATTTTCAAAATAGATTAGATTTTTTCTAAAGTAATAATAAAAATGTTTCTTCAAACTGGTGGTTTTATGTTTGATTCTTTTCCAAGTTCATTCACCTGTAGTTTAAAATCAGAGAACAGTTACAACACTGAAAGAGGCCATTTGGCCCATTGTGTTGTGCTGCATCTCAAATGTTTCCCTGTCATATATTTATTCAATTCTCTCTTGAAGACCATGTGGACCAACCTCCACCACATCTGCAGGCAGTGCACTTCAGATTCCAACCAAATGGTATATTAAAAATATTTTTCCTCAATATTCTTCCCTTTTATACCTGTAACTCCTGATCATTTTGTATACTTTTATCAGATCTCCCCTTGGCCTTCTCTTTAATGACAATCGTCACAGCCTCTTTAATCTATACCTGTAACTCTAGGCCCTCATCCTAGAAATCTTTCTTGTGAATCTTTTCTGGATGCTCTCTAATGCCTTTCATCTTTCTTATAATGTGATCAGACGAAGCTAGACCAGTGTTTTATGAATTGCTTGCTTTTATATTCTGTGCCTTTATTGATAATCCCCAGAATTATGCATCACTTAGCAGTGTCCTGAATATCGAAGTGTCCATTCCCTTTTTTGTCCTTAATATGCCTCACTCCTCCAAGTGCTACCCTTTTGTTATTTACGAGCCTGCAGAACTCTTTTGGATTCTCATTTATGTTGAGAGCTGATATATTCTCATTCACTCTTAGTCTTCATTTCCTCTCTCTCTCTTCTGTAATCAGCTTGGTTCTAGCTGGTATTTACAACCTGACCCTTGTATTAAGTAGCCATTTTGTTTTGCTCTCTCTTCCTCTGTATCTCTATCATCATCCAGGGAGCTCTGGATTTATTTGTTCTTCCAGTGCTCCTTGTGGGAATATGCCTTAACTGTACCGGAACTATCCTTTTCTTGAAGCTAGCCTATTGATCTGCTACAGTGTTGTCTGTCAAGTTTTGTTTCCAGTTAACCTCAGGTAGAGGCTCTCTCACTCAATTGAAATTGGCCTTCATCCAAATGATTTTGACTTTAAATGTATCCTCCTTCTCTTCCATAGTGAACCTAAATCTTCCTAAATCTTATAATGTTGTCATTACTTTCTCCTAAATGTTCCCCTAAAAAAAGGGCAGCACAGTGGAGTAGCTCATGGAGGTGCTGCCTCACTGCTTCAGTGACCTGGGCTCAGTCCTGACCTCTGTTACTATTTGTGTGGAGCTTGTACATTCTTACTGTGATCATATGGGTATCCTCCGGGTGTCCTGGTTTCCTCCCATATCCCAGAGATGTATGGATTGGTAGGTTAATTGACCACTGTAAATTGCTCCTAGTGTGTAGGTGAGTGGTAGAATCTGGAAGAGCTAATGGGAACATGGTGAGAATAAAAGTAAGTATGGAATTTGCACAAATGGGTGCTTGATCATCAGTGTGGACTTGATGGGCCGAAGGGCCTGTTTCTCTACAGTATGACTTTACGACACAATGTAGTGCACTTGACCCACCTCATTCTCTAAAACAGGTCTAGAAATGCATCCTTTCTTCTTGGTCCAGAAACAGACAGCTCTAGAAAATTATCCCAGACACGTACTAAAGATACTTCACCCTCTCTGCCCTTAATATTATTATTATCTCAGTTTACATCGATATAGTTAAAATCAGTGATTTTAATTAACTTATAGTTTTTCCTCTTTTCTCTAATCTCACTAAATAATTGCTCTTCTATTTCTCTCCCACTTATTGGTGACCTACAGAATGCACCCCACAATGTAATGTTCTCTCTATGTTTCATAGACAAGAGTTTTAGCGAGGTGGTCACACCTAAGGCGCAGGCAGCAGATAGTTGGGTAACTACCAGGAAAGGTAGAGGGAGCAGGCCAACAGTGTGGCTATTCCCCTCAGCAATAAGTATACCCCAAAGTGCAACACCTCACATAGAAAAATTATCAATGCTATGGAGTATGATTAAGCTGTGGGGCAACTCTGCGGTAAAATACAGGAGGGAAGCATTTATTCCAAATGTCAAGGTGAAGATGGAGATGTTCAGCAAAAATACAAGTTGAAGTGAGTATGCAAACTTATAATTTTTCATGCAGTTGTTTTGTGTTGTTTTGGAAGGATGTGGAGGCTTTGGAGAGGCTGCAGAAGAGGTTCACCAGGTGGCTGCCTGGATTAGAGGGCATGTGCTATAAGAAGAGATTGGAGAAACTTGGATTGTTTTATCTGGAGCGGCAGAGGCTGAGGGGAGACCTGATAGATGTTTATAAGATTATGAGGGGCATAGAGTAGACAGCCGGTATCTTTTTCTCAGGGTCAAGATGTCTCATACTAGGGGGTATACACTTAAGGTGTGTGGGGCAAGTTTTTTTTATACAGAGAGTAGTGGGTGCCTGGAATGCACTGCCAGGGGTAGTAGTGGAGGCAAATATTATAGACACGTTTATGAGGCTCTTAGATAGGCACATGGATGTGCAGAGAATGGAGGGATATGGACATTGTGTAGGCAGAAGGGATTAGTTTAGTTCGGTATTTAATTACTAGTTTAATTAGTTCAGCACAACATTGTGGGCCAAAGGGCCTGTTATCGTGCTGTACTGTTCTATGTTTCCTAGCTCAAACCAAACTGATTCTGCCTTTGACCCCTTTGCGCTTTCTTTTCTCTCCATTCTCTTTCATCAGCACTGATACCCCTCCTCCTTTCTTTTCGTCCCTACCTTTGCTGAATAATCCAAGAATATTTAATGTCCAAACATGATCCTTCTTTGAGACAAGTTTCTGTTATTGCAACCACATCATATTCCCATCTGTGCATGTAGTTCACTAACTTGATTTACCACACTCCACGCATTCATATGCATACTGAGTAAACCATACTAAATTATATAATTTTCTCTGATCCCAGTAAAATACTTACAGTACATTAATCTAACATTGTGTAAACTGCCTTCTTCATTTTTTTAAAATTTTTTTTTTGCCTTTAACTTTAGAGGAAAGAAGAGAGAGTTGAAATGAAATTGCTGGGGCATGACCATGATGAAAAGTCCTGGTACCTGCATACTCTTTCCTTACCTCTAGATCCCTTGAATGCTAATTCACTGCACTAGATTAGATTAGATTAGATTAGATTTCTTTATTAGTCACATGTACATCGAAACACACAGTGAAATGCACCTTTTGCGTAGAGTGTTCAGGGCACAGCCCGCAAGTGTTGCCACACTTCTGGCGCCAACATAACATGCCCACAACTTCCTAACCCGTACATCTTTGGAATGTGGGAGGAAACAGGAGCACCCGGTGGAAACTCACGGAGACGCGGGGAGAACGTACAAACTCCTTATAGACTGTGGCCGAATTGAACCTGGGTCACTGATGCTGTAATAGCATCATGCTAACCGTTACACTACCGTACCTGCCAATCCTAATATCAGTAGTTCTGGGGAAAGGGTGGAGCTATTTATGCTCACTCATTGTAATCCTATATTCATAGTTCAGTCATGCACAAAATATGTTGCATAAGAAAAAACTAGGCCATTCAATCATTTTTGCCTGCTCCCATGATCATGGATAATCTTCACTTTCTTGCTCATGCCCTACTGTGCATAATTCCATTAATCTCAGTCTTGTATATGCCCAGTCACTGTGAATCAGCGCTCCAGTAGGGCAGAAAACTTCAAAGATTTACAACCCTGAGTGAAAAAGCTTCTCCTTAAATTGCCTAACCCTTATTCTGAGATTATGAAACCCTAAATCTTCAATCCCTGAAGTTTATTAATATTTTCCCTGTTCAAATGAAGAATGATCACTTGGATTGACAACATCAGTGGAGCTCCGCACAAGCATTTAAAGAGAATATAGAAATAGCAGGATGAGAGGAGCACTGTCCACAGAAGCAAGTACAAAAAGCAATATGTGAGGTTGTTGACAAGATTAAAGAAATCGATAAAAAATATTCTGATACTCCGAATCTGGAGCTTTTTAAAAAGAGAACAGAACTCCAATTACAACATAGTTTATTATTAACATCTTCAATTGAAAATCTACTACTTAAAAACAAAAGTCAATTTTATATACATGGTGACAAATCCAGTAAATTATTGGCCAACCAATTGAAATCTACTTTATCTAAACATCAGATTAACAAAATTTGTAAACCAGATGGTACCTACACGATAAATCCTGTTCAAATCAACAATCCTTTCAAGAATTTTATTCTCCTTTATACCAATCAGAATCCCCTGAGGATCCTACGTCTATGTATGAATTTTTAAGAGATCTGAAGATTCCCCAACTATCTTTAAATGAACGTTCTACATTAGACGCTCCCATTTCGGAGGAAGAAATAAAGAAAGTGATATTTTCAATGAACTCGGGTAAAGCACCCAGCCCTGACGGATATACAGCTGAATTTTTAAAATCCTTTTCTGATATTCTTGTTCCCTGGTTAGCCAAAATTTTTAAAGATGCCCTATCAGTGGGTAAACTACCACAATCTTTCTATGAAGCAACTATTTCTTTAATTCTTCAAAAGGATAAAGATCCCACTGATTGTGCATCTTATAGACCTATTTCTTTATTAAATGTAGATTAAAAAATATTTTCCAAAATATTGGCCTTTAGACTGGAAAAGGTTCTCCCACAAATTATCTCTGAAGACCAGACAGGATTTATTCAGAATCGTTATTTACATTTTAATATCAGGAGATTAATGAATATTATATATACCCCTTCATCCCAAATTCCAGAATGTGTTGTTTCACTAGATGCTGAAAAGGCGTTTGACAGAGTCGAATGGGAATATCTATTCACTACACTTCAAAAATTTAATTTTAGCCCTAAATTTATATCTGCGATTAAAATGATTTATTATACACCTATGGCTTCAATACTTACTAAATATCAAAGATCTCCTTTGTTTAGGCTTTTTCGAGGTACTAGACAAGGTTGCCTGTTAAGCCCTTTATTATTTGATATTGCTTTAGAACCCTTGGCTATTGCACTTTGGGACTCTTCAAATGTATGTGGCATTACTCATGGACAGATGATTCATAAGATATCTCTCTACGCCGATGACCTGTTACTTTATATTTCTAATCCGGACGAATCTATCCCCGCAGTGCTATCACTACTAGATCAGTCTAGTGTTTTTTCTGGCTATAGATTAAATCTTAACAAGAGCAAACTTTTTCCATTGAATATGCAAACCCCAATTTATAGCCAATTACCTTTTAGATTGGTAACTGACTATTTCATGTATTTAGGTGTTAAGATTACCAAGAAACATAAGGACTTATTTAAAGCTAATCTATTGCCTTTAATTGACCATGTTAAACAATTATTTACTAAGTGGTCTCCACTGTCTTTATCATTGGTAGGCTGAATTAATGCGATTAAGATGAATATTTTATCAAAATTTTTATATTTATTTCAAGCGATTCCAACTTTTGTCCCGAAATTTTTTTTTGACACTATTGATTCTAAAATTCTTTCATATATTTGGCAGAATAAAAACCCAAGGTTAAGTAAGAAATATTTACAAAAATTAAAAAAGGATGGTGGTTTGGCCTTGCCTAACTTTAGATTATACTATTGGGCAACTAATATTAGATATTTAATTTTTTGGATACAAGATTCTTATGTGATTCAGTGCCCCAAATGGGTACACCTTGAACACCAATCAGTTCTTGACTTTTCATTAGTTTCTATTTTAGGTGCTTCACTTCCTTTTGCACTTACCAAGTTAAGTAAACATACAATTAACCCAATTGTTAAACATACAATACGAATATGGTTTCAATTTCGTAAATTTTTTGGATTGAATAAATTTAACCTGCTAAATCCCATTCAATCTAATTTTTTCTTTCATCCATCCAGAGCTGACTCAGCTTTTTCCATATGGAAAAGGAAGGGATTAGTATGTTTTCGGGATCTATTCATTGATAACTGTTTTTCATCTTTTGAACAATTGTCTAATAAATATAATTTGCCTGGATCACACTTTTTTCGACATTTGCAGATTAGAAATTTTTTAAAAACTACTACACCCTCTTTTCCGACACCTTACAAAATTGAAACTACGGAAAAAATTTTAGGTCTTAATCCTTATCCATATGTCCAAAGACAAGTTAGCTCGTTTTTATAACCATATAGATGTAAATCGAATGTGGCTTCTTTGACACATATGTTTTGGTCCTGTCCTCTTCTGGAAAAATATTGGAAAGACATTTTTAATATTATTTCAAACGTATTGAAGATTGATTTACAACCTCACCCTATCACTGCAATTTTTGGATTACCAAGTATAGAGTCTGGCCATTTATCTCCTTCCACTAATGCTTTTGTTACATTAATGGCCAAACGATCCATTTTGCTTAAATGGAAGAATCCAATACCCCCTACTACTTTTCAATGGTTCTCTCAAATTATATCATGTTTAAACTTGGAAAAAATTAGGAGTGGTACTGTTGATCCTTCGCTTAAATTTGAAGATATTTGGAGCCATTTATTCAATATTTTCAGATGATGTAGATCCCCTTTCAATAACTTTCCAACTTGGAGGAACGGACTTGACGACATAATACTGCTCTGTTTCTACTGAGAAATTTTAGCCCAGTTTTTTTTTCTCTTTTTTTTGTTGTTTGTTTTTTTAAAAGTTTTTTTGTTTAGTTTATATTGTTTATAATTTTTTTTATTGATTTGAGTTTTTTTTAAATTTATATAATAAATCTTTTTCTTTCCTTTCTTTTATATCATATTCATTAACTAAGAGATCATTGGATCTACAGATTTTTTTATATTTTATTGTTCTTTATGATTATACATGCTCCGATTGTTATCCTGATCTCTTTGTATTACATGTATAAATATTGATGTTATATATCAATCTGTATTAATTTGAAAACTAATAAAAAGATTGAAAAAGAACAATATTTGAGGTTGACAACATGAACTTTGTTGTTCTAACAAAATTCCTCCCTCCTCCAACATAAGCAGTTTGCTCTTTCATTTCCTCAGCACAGGCCTAAGAAGTTTGTTCATTTCACAAATTGCATTCAATCAACACTAATAATTTACCTGTATATATAAATATCTCATTTCCTTCTTGATGGCGGGATATTTCTCCGAAGTTTGCCAACTGCAGTTTAGCATGCTTGCCTTCATCGGTAAGGGCATTGAGTACAAGAGTTGGAACATTATGTTACAGTTGTAAAAGCCATTGGCAAGACTGTACTTAGAGTACTGTGTGCAGTTCTGGTCACCTGGCTATAGGAAAGATGTCACTCGGCTGGAAAGGGTACAGAAAAGATTAACAAGGATGTTACCAGGATTGGAGCGATTGAGTTATAAGGAGAGCCTGGATAGGTTGGGGCTTTTTTCCCTGGAATGTAGGAAGCTGAGGGGTGACCTTATATAAAAAATCATGAGAAGCATACATAAGGTGAACGGTCATGGTATTTTTTCCCAGGGTGGTGGGGGTCTAAAACCAGAGGGCATAATCTTAAGGTGAGAGTTTCCCCTGTGATTTCCCCTAAGATTTAAAGGAGCCCTGTGGCAGAACTTTTTCCACGCAGAGACTGGTGGGTTTATGGAACGAGCTGCCAGGAGAAGTGGTAGAGGTGGGGACAATTACAATGTTTAAAAGATACTTAGACAGGTACATGGATAAGAAGGGTTTAGAGAGATATGGGCCAAATGCAGGCAAATGAGACTAGCTCAGGTAGGTAACTTGATCAGCATGGACAAGTTGGCCCAAAGGGCCTGTTTCCATGCCATATAATTCTATGTCTCTATGAGAACTTGTTAGCACATAATTATTAGAATCATCAAGTTAAATATACAACTCAATATGTGGTTACATCCTCTATCTTTTTGAAACAAATATTTGGTTACCAAGGTTAAACATTTATGTGCTAACTTATAAATTCCCAGCTGATTTTCAATTATTATTTTCCTTCCCAGGTACTTGAAATGACTGGAGGCTGTTTAGAGATGACACAGAAAGCTGTACAGAAGTCACAAAACACTTGACTTAATGTATTGTAATTACAAAGTTCATGAACAACATTCTTTGAATGTTGCTCAATTTTGAAAAGGCTAATCTTGATACTTATAATTAGAAATATTCTTAAATTAATAGTTTGATGAAAATTCATCCCAGCAAATAAACTTAACAAAATACATTCAGATTTTGCAGTCCTTTCTGGTTTAAAAGTCTTTCCATTAATACTCTTTTTAAAAGCTGGTTATAAATAAATGTAGGCACTTTAACTTTTTATTTGTGTTTATTCCCAGATTTTCAACCCCAAAATTTGTTGATAATGCAGATATTGCAAAATTGAGGATCTGGCTGAGAACAAGTACTATGTAGTGCAAATAAAGTCCAACTTATAAGCAGCCTGCAAATCACTTCCTTTGCTCAGTAAAATAATGTGGAGACACAAATTAATAATGTAGTGGTTGATAGACATAACCACTCATCTGCTGATCACCTTTGTAAGTGATAATTGCTATTTCTGATAAATTCACTTGACCATAAGGCTTCAAAAATTGTGGGTTCACATTCCGGTCCAGAAATTTGGGCACAAAATCATGCAGTACTGAGGGGATGCAATAAAGCTGGATATGCCGTTTTTAGATAAAATATTATATTTCAGCTTGTGCCACTGTTTTCAAAGAGCAGGGTAGTGCAGACCAAACTTTATCCCTTAACCAAGATCATGATATATGACTTTGCGTGAGCTTCCTGTGTTCAAACTGAATGTCGTACTTTGTACAACAGTGCCATCACTTCAAAAGTATTTCATTGCCTGTGAAGCACTTTGGAACATCCTGAGGTCATGAAAGGTGCAATAACAATGCCACGTCTTTCTTTCACTTTGCTTTCTTTCCTGCCCTCTGCCAGGTTAGCGACAGTTAATGCCGTCATGACACACCTGTGTTGGCTAAATAAAATATTAAGTCAGATAATAATGAGTCGGTATGAATACAAATACAGTGAACTATTAACATAAACAGATTTCACATTAGCAATAGGAACTGTTTAATAAATCTCATCCCTCTCCTGTTCAATGACAGCAACCTTAGCGCCAATGCCCGCCTATTTCCACAGTGCGCAGGCGCAGTCTGTTGCAACCATGGTGTACTGCGCAGGTGCAAGCACGTCAGTTGCTCAACGCCCCGGCACTGCAGGAACGGCACCGGCAGGTTGCGCAGGCGCGTTGGGGTGCCAGGACCTGATGGAATGCCAGGACCCGGGGCTGGCGCGCAGGCGCAGTTCTCACCGTGTTGGTCGATGAGAGTCGGAGCGAGAAGCTGGTAGCAGTTGTCCCCGTTGGCCTCGCTTAGGATGGCTCTTCCCACGGGCCATGCGTCGCTGACCGGCAGCCAGTGTTAGGATACAGCGTCGCGGCTGGCGCCTTGGACGCGGAGCTCTCACCCGGGTGTTGCTGCTAGGTGGAGAGGGGCTGCCGCTGTAACCAAGCGACTGACAGCAGGCCCCGGGCTCTACCGGACTTGTGGCTGGCGAGACGGTTACTACAGGCCCCGCCTGCCTGGAGAATGGGAATCATATTCACCAAACTGTGGAGACTCTTCAACCACCAAGGTGGGCCCAGATCCCGATCATAGCGGGCTCACTGACACACATTCCTACCGGACTCAGCCTCTGGTCATTTGGGTTTGACCAGTTGCTGTCCTGTTAATTTACTTATCACAGTCTTAACTTGATCTCCAACTGAATACCTGCCACATGCAGTCCCACTCTGTCACTACTGAATCCAGTTACATCCTATTTATTCATTGTCACAATTTCAGGTCCAATGTCTCTGTCATATTCCTATCAGATTAATACAGCTCTGCTCATTATTTGTTTCTAAGATTTGGTATCTCCAGATTTTCAGTGTATAATTCATCCACTTGAAATTTCAGACTTATTACTGTTCAGCCTCAGTAACTTACATCTGACATCTTGTCTTACTCTATTTGGATAAAAAACAGTATTAGCTGGACTGAGTCTTATTTAAATATGGGGGCATAATGCTTATTGTGATATACTTTTCTTATGATCCCTTTTGTGCAATTCATGCACATTCTTAGTCCTGTGTCTTGCCTCCCAGTGTTTTGACTTTGAACTTAAACCTCTTATTTTCCCCACAAAACTTCATAGATAATTTCATTTCTGTGGCAGTGTTTCCCTTTTTCTCCAATGTGTTGACCATATCTAATCTCTCCTACTCCTGAGGAAGTCCAAACTCTGAGATATCAGTGCATGTGTTTTCTTGATGCTGCTTGACTTGCATATTGCTGTTTTGTTTTCTTTTTTAGAGTCATTTCATGCCACCCATTTTACAATATTTACTATATCCACTGCTATTTTTAACTAAAATGTCTATTGTTCTGCTGGACCTCATTTTGGAAAAATACAAATGACTACTTTTTGGAGGATGGTGTTTAAAAAAAAGTCTTTTTACTTTTACAAACATTTTCTCTGGTGCTTGTGACTGATGTTGCATTATCATGTGGGTCCAAGAGCAGTTCAGTTAGACCATAGAATATTTAATTTGAGCATGTCTGTTTAATGAGTTATACATTATAATAGGACTTGTTTCATTTGTCCAGTGATGTACTAATGTTGACTCTTGGGATAATTGGCAAAAGATGAAATGAATTTTTGCTTTTCCATGTGCATGTCATAAATCCTTAGTAAAGGTGTACAGATCCTCCCCACTTACGAAGCCAGACTTGTGTACAGCCCGTACATATGAATGAGTGTTTGGGAAACTGGTGGTATGGATTTGCTGGCTGCTGCGGGGCTGCAGGCATCTTCTGCCATGTGGGAATTCGGTTCACGCTCGCAATTCCAACTTGTGAACTGTTCAGGTTACAAACAGTTCACAAGGATGGAACCCTGTCATATCCTGAGAAGGAACCTGTGTGTGATAATAGTGATTCCTGTGGTGGATGGGCAGAGCATTATCAACGTTGATTCTGTGTACTTGTTCTTAAGTGTTTGGAGAGTTCCACTATTTCAGATTTGAAGAAAAGTCAGTGGAATAGTGAGAGTGCAGTCCAGTTTTGATGTGCAGCTTGTGTCGTTTAGGTGTCATCCTCATTTGAAATTACTGGTGCTGTATTAACTGCACGGGACATTTGTTTTTCTTTTAGTTAAGCCCAGTCAAAATGTTTCTTTCTCATTAGATGACTCTGTATTTTAAACATGGCCCTCCTGTGCAGGGCTCAAGGTGACTTGGCCAAGTACTTTCAGATTCCCTAAAGTAGATAAAAACACTTTTTATTTTCTCTTCTTTTATAGTACTGAAGTTAATTGCAAGTACTAATAGGAAACAAGATAAAACACTGCCTTGTTTCATGCATTAGTAAAAACACTATACAAAAAAACCTGAAAATAGAGAGTTCATGGGGAAAAAACAGAAGGATTATGCTTGATTTGTTCTTATGTGGAAAAATAAAAAGCTGTTTTGCTGTATACTGCCTGTACTGCATTACTAATGGTTTATGCTGCTCATAATTTGTGTAATACTGTCACTTTTTGATGATTAATGGTAGAGAATTGGAGAATACATATTGTTAATAAATTGGTACTACAACTTCTAGTAACTAATCTTATTAATGTCTTACTCTTCAAGAAAGACAGTAAACCTTAATGTGTGAAAAGTCAAAAAAAACTGCAGATGCTTAAAATCTGAAGTAAAAACAGAAAAAAAACTGGAAACACTCAGCAATTCTGACAAAGGATCTTCAACCTAAAATGTTAGCTCTGATTTTCTTTCCACAGATGCTGCCTGACCTGTTGAATGTTTGCAGCATTTTCTATTTAAAACCTGAAGGTTTATTACATGTAGCTGGTCACAGACATACAGTTGCAGACTACGAGAAGTAGTTAATGATACCAAAGTTATATTGCAGGCTGTGGGGTGCATTTATACACATTTTTATGATAACCATATCTTTGCAGTGGCAGAAAATATGTTGGATGACTTCTTGCACATCTTCAGTCACCAACTCTTGCAGTGGAGTTATATTCCACACGTTACACTGAAAATGATGTGAAGACGTCTGAAGAGAGCCACGATACGTGTTTGGTTTAAGGTCAACCATGTTTCATTTGAGACCATATTGAAAAGTCTGAGTAAGCTTCCTTCAACTTCCTAATGAGCTTGAATTGATGTTAATTAACAGTATTCATAATCTGAATTTGAAAGAAAGTCTTGTATTTAATTAGCACTTCTTTCAACCTCACGACATCCCGAAGTCCTTTACACCACTGAAACACCTTGAGTTGTAGTCACTGTTGTAACGTAGGAAATCCAGCAGTTAATTTGCACAAGCAGACTTGAATAGACCAGATAATCAATTTTATGATGTTGGTAGTGAATTAAGAATTTGTGATAAAGTTGTGTTTAGGAATTTAATCATGTGATTTTTATTTTGACTAAATACAATGTTTAAAAAAAATGAGAATGATGGAAAAACATAGGTCTGATAGTATCTATTTTTTATATTTAAAAATAATATTTTAGTTGCTTTTTCATTAGAATGGGAAGATAAATGCCAATATTGTTGAACTTGTTGCTATTGATAACCATATTTTAATATTTTTAGCTTTGGCAATAAAATGCACAAATGCTGAGTGCTATTGGTGTTAGATAAAAAGTGAAAACACTTTATATTACAAAGGCTTCATGGCTATGACTTCTCAGTTGCACCATGTGGCTGATAGTTTATGCAAGTAAACCACTAAGTGGCACCAATAGCATGGCTTGTAGAAGGAATAATGGGTGAACCAATTTTGTAAATGTTACATAAACCAGCCAGCCAGATGTTTTGAGTATTTTTTTTCTATTTTCTGTATCCATTGTTAGCATTATCGGTCTTGGGTCAGTTCTTGTATGGATTATCTTGATCTTCAACTTCATAAATGAACTGTCTACTAGTTGTGTGACATTAGTGTTTGATACCAGACACTTGGGTAAAGCAAGGATGTTAATCTTTGGAC
Source organism: Pristis pectinata (assembly GCF_009764475.1). NCBI lineage: Eukaryota > Metazoa > Chordata > Chondrichthyes > Rhinopristiformes > Pristidae > Pristis > Pristis pectinata. The sequence goes on from NC_067405.1 coordinate 18,061,644, forward strand.
AGTTTAGTGCTATGGGTTGAGGTGACATTCACACCTATCAAATGTTATGGCATTATTATGAATTGAGTTTATACCTGTTAATAGGGTAATTTATTTTACATAGTCAGTTACAGGCAGTTCCTGGGTTACGTAAGGGTTCTGTTCTTGAGACCTAGCTGTAAACTGATTTTTTTTTGTACGTCAGTGCAGGTCAGTAATAGAAGTGATTGGCAAGAGGACTTTGGTGCATATTGGATGTAGACAGCATGGATTTAGTTTATCTCAATCCTTAAGCAATGGTGTATTTTACATGGAATGATGTAATATGTCCTGGGTGTATGTAACTACTGTCAATCTGTTCTTTAATGCTTTAATTTGTTATTGCAGTAGATTTCTGCAAGTCCACCCAATGATTTGCCCCCAAGACCAGGTTTCACAAAAATCAAATTAAATGGGATTGGAAACTGGAAGCTGTTATCAGAATAAAATTGCTCCTTATTGTTGAATAGTGTCAATTTGTTAGACTGTAGAGCTATTTCATATGACTGCATATACTTTCTATAATTCTTTCATTTCATCAAATATCTTTGGTGTTCATCCTAACAATACCCATAGTTAAACTAATGGAACATATACTGTATCCAGTTGTTAATGAATACTAGTTTGCATTTCTGTATTGAACTTTCCTATCTTGAAAAATTATTTAAACATTTATGGGAGAATTTGCGTAAAGTTGGATTTCCATAAGTCAGGTCTTCTGTACCCAGGGTGCACCTGTAATTGAGAAATGGACAAAAGCAGGAATTGCTTGGTTTAACTTTTTTTTCTAGGCAGTCTTCACCACCATACAAAAGTTGTTACTCCTTTTGTTTGTTTTAAAAAGGATAAGAATCAATAGCAATACTTTAGATGATCAAAATATTTTGTAATAATTTCTAAGCCTTTCAAATGATCATATTCAGCAGTAGAGCAGGCTCAAGGGATCAATGACCTTCTGCTTTTATTTCTTAGGATTTTTCACTTTCATTCTTCAAGATGCTGCCCAGCCTGCTGATTTCCAGAATTTTCAATTGTATTTAGCATGCATTCAAGCTCTTTTGGTGTGCAGAATGGGACCGTAGTTAGCAGAATGGGATGGTGCAAGTTAGGATATGGGCAATTTAGGATGACTGCTGATTCACAGAGAATGCAAGTTTGAGGGGCTGGCCTAATGAATTTAAGCAAGTAAGAGCAGAGAAAGCTCCACAGCCTCTCGGGCAGGCTCCGTCGTTCAATAATTTTGGTTGTTCTACCTTTATTTTGTATTCCCATTCTGCTGTTCCTTTAGTGCTCAAACATCAACCTGGAAAACAACAAACCATCTATTCTTCTTTGCAACAGATAATACCAAAAGATTCAGTCTCTTGACTGAAAAAAACCTCATCTTTCTTGAACAGTAGTTGAAAAGAGAAAACTTGGTACCAGCTTCTTAAGATCAATTAGTGTGGACAATAGATGTGGCCCTTCTCAGTCATATCCTGTGAATGAGCAGATGTTGCTGAGAAGGGGTCTTATTTCAAAAGCTAATCAATGGTTGTGTGGAGGAGGGTGTGGGAAGGTTACACCAAGGTTTGTGATTATGAAATATAATGGGCTGATGAGAGAAAGAAAGTTTGTATGTTATTGAGTTCTCTTTCTTTTATTCAAGTAAAGCAGGATTTCGTTTTTGTTTGATAAGTTTCATTGTGGTGTACACAATACGTGTTCCACAGTTGTGCTGGTATTGTCTTCTATTATTATTTCCTACCTCTAATCTAACTCATTTATTATTCAGAGTAGCAGATCCAGGACTAAACAAGTTCACAAAACCCACTAGCTTGCACTGAAAATGTTAATCCCAGTTGTGTCATAACACTGGAAAAACCCACTGACTCCCACAGTTACCTTGACTACACCTCTTCCCACCCTGTCACTAGTAAGGATGCTATCCCCTTTTTGCAGTTCTGCTGCATCTGTTCCCTTGATAAGGCTTTCCATCCCAGGACATCACAGATGTCCCCTTTTTTTTTCTTTCAGTAAACGGTGTTTTTCTTCCACCACCATCAATGCAACCCTCAACCACGTCTCTTGCATTTTCCATACATCTGTCCTCACCCCATTCCCCCCTCCCCCCGACATAACAGAGACAGAGTTCCCCTTGTCTTCATTTACCATCCCACTAGCCTCCGCATCCAACACGTCATTGTCCACAACTTCCACCAACTCCCAACAGGATCCCACCATCAGGCACATCTTCCCCTCCCCCTCCTCCTACCCCCTCCCCCCACCCCACGCTTTCTGCAGGGATTGCTCTCTCCCTGACTCCCTTGTCACGCATCCCTCCTCATTGATGACTATCCAGGCATCTATCCTTGCCATCATACAAAATGCTACACCTTTCCCTACACCTCCTCCCTCACCACCATTCAGGGCCCTGGATAGTCCGTCCAGGTGAGGCACTGCTTCACCTGTGAATCCGAAGGTGTCGATTATTGCATCCACTGCTCCCGGTGCAGCCTCCTCTACATCGGTGAGACCCGACGCAGATTGGGTGACTGCTTCATCAAGCACCTTCGCTCGGTCCAGTGCAAAAGCAAGGATCTCCTGGTGGCCAGCCACCCAATTCCACATCCCACTCCCATACTGACGTGTCTATAAACGGCCTCCTGTACTGCCACGTTGAGGCCAGATGCAGGTTGGAAGAACAACACCTCATATTCCAACCTGACGGCCTCAACATCGATTTCTCTAACTTCTGGTAATCCCTCCCCTCTTTACCCCCCTCTTCCCTCCCATCCCCAGCCCCACCTTCCCCCCTTTGTTTTCCCTCATTCTTGCAGCCCCCTCATCCCTTTTTCCCCTTTCCCACCTCCCTCCCTATATTCCGTGGTCTACTGTCCTCTCCTTTTGGATTCCTTCTTCAGCTCTTTGCCTCTTCTACCTATCACCTCTCAGCTTCTTACATTACTCCCTTTCATCCCCCTTTCCCCTCTCACCTGAACACACCTATCACCTGCCAGCATGTGCTCCTCTCCCGATCTTCTTATTCTGATTTCTGCCCTCTTCCTTTCCAGTCCTGATGAAGGGTCTCGGCCCGAAATGTCAACTGTTTATTTCTCTCCATAGACGCTGCCTGACCTGCTGAGTTCCTCCAGCATTTTGTGTGTGTTGCTGGAAATAGATTTGTTGCTTTGCATGTCTTTCTGTCCGATAAAGCTTTATGAGAAGCTCCATTTATGTTTTTGGCACACTCTTTACCTGGGCTTAGTTTTGATTGGTAAAAGTGTGCCCTTCCAAACATTCCATCTTTTTGTATATCTCATAAAATTGTGTATTGCAGTAATCTAGATTGTAAAGAGTATGTGTGCTTATTCTATGGAATCAGTAACAGCAATCTGATTTACTCTGTAAGATCATGTAACATGGAAGATGTTGTTATTCAATTACCAGAAATCAGAATATAAACTACTATTGTGCAAATGAAAAATGTAAGTATTTTGAATTTCAGTGAATGTTTTTTGTAGCCAGGTTAAATTGAGTGAAGTGCACTGAGAAATTCCAACAGCATAGGGGTGAGAATTAGTGGTTTGGATATCATTTTCTCAAATCCTCAAGTCTTGCATTCATCTCCTTATGATGGAAGTAACTCCATGTCTGATGATTGTACACAGCGAAGATCGTCCTACATAAATTGTCATCTCTTGAACATTCTGTCTAAAGCAATTCAAATGATTATTCGCAAAACTGAAAAAATCCTGCAAGTTAATTACGTAACATTTGATTTTTTTTTCATTGGTTTTATAAAATATGCTTATGCTTTTGTGGTCCATTGAATCTGATTTATTTCTCTTTTAGAGCATAAAGTGATTATCGTTGGGTTAGACAATGCTGGGAAGACAACGATTCTTTACCAGTTGTAAGTATAGTACGTTCCAGAAAGCTTTTCTCCTTTTATATTAACAGGATTTGGTATTTTTGAGCAATGCAGCTTTATTTAATTTTCAATGAGGTGTACAGAGGGACCTTGGATGCAAGTTCATAGCTCCCTGAAAATGGTGATACAGGTGGATAGGGGAGTGAAGAAGGCATTTAGCTTGCTTGCCTTGGGTATTGAGTACAAGAGTTGGGACATCATGTGCAGCTGTTTGAGACATTGCCTAGGCCACACGTGGAATATCGTATGCTGGTTACCACATTGTAGAAAGGATGTAGTAGCGCTTGAAGGAGTGCAGAAAAGATTCACTAGGATGTTGCCTGAAATGGAGGGTTTTAGTTACAAGGAGAGATTGGATAGCCTGGGATTGTTCTCACTGAAGCACAGGAGGCGGAGGGGTGACCATATGGAGGTTTATATGGAAGAAGCTGCCAGAGGAAGTGGTAGAGGCAGGTACAATCACAACATTTAAAAGACATTAGTACATGGATAGGGAAGGACTGGAGGGATGTGGGCAAAGTGCAGGAAAATGGGAGAGTTGTTAAACCACTACTTAATTCACCGCCATGCCCAACTGCTCACAAGAGCCGAGGGGGAGACGACTAGGTGACCCTGTTTGAGGATGAAGGGAGTTTAGCAAGTGCGACCAGAAGTGTCCCGCTCAGGATGAAGAGACTGGCCCTGTGACACTGGCTCGACTCCCGGGGACTCCGAATGAGAGATAACGTAGAAAGGCATCTTGGTGGGTGTGGATGAATTGGGCCGAAGAGCCTGCTTCCTTGCTGTACTACTCAATGACTCTAAATTAGGTACAAGGCCTGACACCAAAGTGCACGTGGTGATGAATGCTGAACTAAATATCCCTGCAAGTATGAAACAGTGGCTGCACTATTTGATTTGCCACCCTGTCTGCTGTAACTTGGTATAATCATTGATTTGGGTAGATTTGGTGGGCAATGTAATCTGGCTTTTGTTCCCAATATATTGTTTTCTGTTTGCTTCTACTATTTCACTGTGATCTATATAAGAGCCTGAAGATTTCTGATTTTTTTAAATATATAAGTGAAATCCAGCTAAAATCGACCAAACCAGTGCAAGTTGGTTTTAAAAGCAGGTTAGGTTGAACGTGAGTTAACTTTGTGACCTTTAAATCTGGTTCCAAAAAACATTCTGAAACTAGCAATGCCTCTGGATTGGAAATTGAAATGGTGTTTTTGGGAGTACAGGCATGTTAGGCAATTTTTTTTACTCGTTTACTAAGAACTCAACAGTGTATGCCTCGGTATAATTATTTTTCAATGATCTTTAAGAGTAGCTTTCACTGTTGAAGGAATAGATGTAGAAGGGTGACCTTTGTGGTGAAGGATTTCAATAGCCATTAATACACATCTCCAAATTAAAAATATTTGCTCTTGACTTTTAAACATACTAGGAATTGCTTCAGATACTTTTCTTTTGCTTGGTAGGAAGGAACAGAAGGAAGTAAGGAAAGCAAGAAAGCATGTTGCTTTCATGTTGACTCTTCTGTTAATTTAGGAAGCAGCTTGGCCACTCCAAACAGCAAGCATTGTGTGTGTGTCCCAGGAAGGGAAAGTGCTGGGGGAATGTTGTTAAATGGAGTTTGGAGAAACGGGAAACAATTTTATTTGAAACAACAATTGTGTATGTGGAATCAATCTGTAGCATAATACTCTTTGCTGTGCCAGATAGAATCCACTGGGCTTGTAGTGTAGGAAAAAGAGAATCGATTTCATGATTTTGGCATATGATCCATCGTTCCATGACGTTGGAATACTACTGCCAGCATTCTTAGTGACATGGATATACTATCCTTTGTTTGACTGGGATACTTAGTCTACTGCTCACCTTGTCTGTTATTTTCTCAAAGGTTGTGAGAGCATTGAAGAGGAACTAGCCTTTCCAGAGTTGATATATAAAGAATTGTGTATAATTTGAGTAATAGTTTTCTATCTTGCATGTGCCACACTTCCTGATGTTAGCTTTCTTTCCCTCTTTGGCTTTCACCCTACTGTTAATGTGCAGAACCTGGATAATTCAAAAGCAAGCAGCCTGCTCTTTGCATTATTCCTAATCAATGTATGAATAGCCACTGTTTAACTCTATTCTCTGCAATGTTATCCATTTGCTATGTTTCCCTTTTGTTCCTCTTCAACCAACAAATGAAGTGTAACGTTGATCCAGGTTATCTGACCTACTAACAAGCAGTTACGATAGTGGCTATATCAACGGAGTGGCCAGCTGGGGAGAGAGCAGGACTATAGTATTGAGATAGAGGATTAGCCAATTTTGTACTGAATGATAGAGCAGATTCTTAGGTCTACTTCCTTTATTTTATGTTTTTGTTTTCTGATGAGGGTATTGGTTGTCACCCCACTCCAAAGAAGGTATAGCTGTAAAATGTAATCAGGTTTCCATGTTAATCATTTAGCATGTGACCTTTCCTATGTGCCAATATTTTAGTAATTAGTGCAGAATCTGCCAGACTCGTGTTTATATTTCCTGAATGGCGCACATTGTTGCTGCAACTGCAAGGTGACTGATGGGCAAGTATCTAGTGGCACAATCCTGCCTGTTGTACTGACCATTTCCACAAGGTCTGTTAGTGCAGCGGGTAACTAAGATGTTTTTCAGTTCTTGAAAATACCATTTGGTTCTAAATCCAGTCACACTTTTCATTTGTGTGTAAATGTTCTCTTACGGAATGTATAAAATAAGTATAATATTTTCATGTTTTAACTTTCACCATTGTATACAAAACTGTTTTAGAGCTAAGTACAAAAGTAGAGAAATCTTGCTATGAATGAAAGGTATTGGTGAGATCTAGAATACTTTAAGTTTTGGTCTTATCAATGGATGGTTTTACTTCCATTTGAGGCAATTCAGGAAAGGTTCTCCAGGTTGATTTGTAGGAAGAAGGGTTTGTCTTGAGGAATAGTTGAGCAAGTTTGTCTTATACTCATTGAATTTTAAAAGGAATGAGCGGAGATCTGATCAAGTTCCTTAAGATTAGAAGGACTGACAGGATAAACGCTGAGAAGATGTTTCCTCTAATGGGGAATCTATAAGTAAGAGACATGGTTTAAGATCACTCATTTAAGATCCCTCTTTTTTCTGGAATTAAATTTTGTAAGTTGAAAAAGCTGGAAGAAATGTGGTGTGGACATTTGGCAAAGTGTATTCCTGTGGACTCAGCATAGAGTGATATTAATTAGAGTGAAAAATAACAATAAAAAAATTATGTGTGCCATGGAGTTATTGGTATTTTGAAGAAAATTCTTGATCAGGTGTTAGTAAGTGTCCTTCAAGACGGTAAACCCATGAAAAGTGTCTGGCCCAGACAGCGTACCTGTCCGAGTGCTGAAGATCTGTGCAGACCAACTGCCTGGTGTATTCAAGGACGTTTTCAATCTCTCGTTTCAATGGTCTGTGGTTCCAATATACTTCAAAAGGGCATCTATGGTACCGGTGCCCAAGAAGAGGACGGTGACCTGCATCAACGACTACTGTCCGGTCACACCTGCATCCACTATAATGAAGTGCTTCAAGAAGTTAGTTATGGCGTGAATCAACTCCAGCCTCAGAAATGATCTGGATCCCTTTCAATTTGCCTATTGCCACAACAGATCAACAGCAGATGCAATTTTACTGACTCTCTGCTCTGTTTTGGACCATCTGATGAACAGTAATGCATACATCAGACTAATGTTCATTGACTGCCGCTCAGTGTTGAACACTATCATCCCCACCAAACTCAATTGTTTGACCTGCTAACCAACTCACATGTATTTGTCTGCGGTTTAATGTATTCCTCCTCATTGTCAATAGTACGGCTAATTTTTTGTTTCATTCTTTATCGTGTCCCTTACATTTACATACAAATTAAAATGGTGGCACTCCAGACAGTATTGAGGAATAGAGGCACTTTGGTGCATGTCTCTAAGAATCCCAGAAGGTACCAACATAAGGTGATTAAGAAGACATATGGGATGCTTGCCTTCATTAGCCATGGCATGGACTGTAAGAGCAAAGAGGTTATGAGACAACTGTTTTAAAAAAAAAATTAGTTAGGCCACAACTGGAGTATGATGTGAGTTTCTGATTGCCACATGATAGGAAGAACTGGAAAGGGTGCTGTGGAGATTGACTAAGAAGTTGCCTGAGATGGAGCAGAGACTGGATAGGCTGTGTTTGTAGCCAGAAACAAACTGCTGGAGGAGCTCTAGCTGTATTTGTCTTCATTTGGAGCAGGGAAGTATTGGGGGGGGGGGGGGGGGGGGGTGTGGAGTTGGCAGGGGTGAGATGTGGGGTAGTGAGGGAACCGGACTGAAGTATATAAAATTATTAGGAGTATAGATTGGGTAAATGGAGAAGAACTTTTCCCCTGAGCAGAAGTGAAAATGTTCTAAAAGCATGATTATCCCTTTTTTTTGGTTCTTTAGTGGAACCCATATAGCCTCACTTGCCGATCATTCTATCATAAGCTAAAGACCAAAAGTTAATTGCTCACCAGTAGTTGATATGGTCTGGTTGGGGTGAAAACCTTGTTCCAGTATTTTTTTTGTGACCTCTGCCTTCATTTACTGGGTTCTAATCTCCCTTTGTGAACTGCTAGCTTTCTGAAATATAATGTGTACAATAAAACTGGGAGTGACATAAAGAACAACAAAAAGATTGGACCCTGTTTACAGCACTTAATATCTATCCCTAAGTATTTTTTATTGTTGGAATTTTGTACCAAGTTCTGAATTTTATTTTGGGAATGATAGCCCCCAAAAATACTCTGGAAAAATACTTGAGATAATTATCATTAGTATCATTACTAAGTGTTAAATTAATTTCTTTTTTAAGCAAGTGGCTGCCTTGTACATCGGTGTTGTTTTATGTTTTTAAAGCTTTTGAAAGTTTAAGAAAACAATTGAGATGCTTAATTTTAGATTTTTGCAGTAGATGTTATTTGTCTTGGATTGAAGATTTTCAATAGCAGTATTTTTATCTTTGTAGGCTATTCACTGAGTATTTTACATTGACATTGTTTGCTGTTTGAAGAACATATCCTTTTCATTTATATGTTAATTCATGTTAGAAAGTTAAATATTACATGCTACATTCATGATAAGAAAAACAGTCCGGACACAGATTGCTAGCAAATCTGTGGGACTTAAATCAACAAAATTCAGACTATTGCTAAGTGTTGCCATACATTGAGTTTTGGATGGTACTCCAGTTATTGTAGTCCAAATCCAAACTTTTTTTTTCCTTTTTAAATTTTGGGTTTGAATGCTGTTCAGATTAATTGATTGAAAATTATCTCTGTGTGAGTGTTGTAAATTAAATTTGAGAAGCTCTGATCCAGTTATTGGTAGAGGTAAAACACTACAAATAAACAGTCTACCTTTTGTTCACTGGGTGCAATAGACATGCATGATAAACTTGCATTTTATCATTATCCGCTATATAAATGTCACAAGTACCTTCAAGGTGAATGGGGTGAACAGCTGTTGAAATAATTGGAAGTGGTGACTGAATCCTTGTCAAAAATTGGTTTACAAGATACTTTTATGGTAGGGGAACAAAGTTGCAAAAGGGAGGAGGGTTGGAATGTAGAGTGGGAATTTATATTTGCTCTTGTAAAGTGTTACCTAGCTTGTTGTCCTGCAATAAGGTGGACTTTTTCCAATGATTGAAGAGTTGGCTATGGTCGTGATATGAAATAGTAGTGGAAGGAAACTTGATCATTATGTTCAGAGGGAATGGATAGTCCCTTAAGGTAGAAAAGAATGGTAGGGCTATGGTCTGAGTTGGAGAATAGGACCGATTAGATTGCTTTAGCAGAGAGTCTGTGTGGGATTTAAGCAGAATTATTTCTATGATTCTGATTTTCTAGAACAAGGAGTTCTAGTTGGAAGATTAATTATTCAGGGGTTTGGAACAGCAAGGATTTTTTTTAACCAAGCATAATTGCAACACAATGAAATCCAATACTGTACTGATAATGCTTGAAGCAGGACATGGCAAAATTTAAGAATGATGAACAGTTAAAGGAAGGGATGATAAAGAAATATTAGAACACTAGTTCATGCAGTTAGAGCTACTAATCATGGTGGATAGGCAGCAACATTAATGAGTTGGCTAAACAACCTTTCCTTGTTTTGAAACTTCTGTGAAGTTGAGCTAGTTGCTTTTTCCGGGTAGATTTTTCGTTTTCATTCCATTTGGTTCTGTCACTAGGTAGTTATTGGCTCTCTTCTTCAAATCTAAGTTCATCTATCGGACAATCTTTAATTTTGAATTGGGTAGACCCCAAGACTGTGGGCCATAACCAGCTGTTCGGCATGGATGAAAATTTATCATGTAGGACAGCTGGAAAGACCAGGCAGCACATGATTCCAAACCATTTAATTAATCTACCGAATATTTGATATTGTAACCTAGCAAGTGATTTTAGACAAAAAGGAAAACAAGCAGACAAGGCATTTTCTCCAATTCTCCAAAGATTGAAACTTGAGTCATAGATGATAAGAGAAGAAAAATGTTTATTCACATAAATATTCAAAAGTAGAAATCAGTGATAAGCTTGAATCCAACTAGTTTCTGGCTTTAACTCCCTCTGGCAGCCCGTTCCAGGCACCTACCACTCTCTGTGTAAAATACTTGCCCTGCACATCCCCCTCTCACCTCTCAACTGGTTGTTGTTGAATCAGACCAATTGTCCTGTAAAAATGTCATGTGAAAGCAGAAACCATGGAACTGTAATGACATAGAGTATTAAACTTTGCAATAAAAGTAACTTTGAACTGGGAACTAGCTAGAATCAGCAATACTATAAACTGCTTAAAAATGTATCAACATTAGAGGGTTACAAGCAAAGACCATCATCAGGATGGTGGTGCTGTTTGAAGCTCACTGGTATTCCCCATTGTAATTTCTGAGCTATGTTATTAGAAGTTTATTTATATATGAGAGGATTTGTATTCACCCGAACAGTAGTCAACAGTAAGAGTAATGCAGCTTAAAAACTTATTTCTCCCGCTTAGTTTTGAAATTCACTTCCTTGCTGGGAATCCTAAAGATCTTGCCAAATGTTTATTTGTATCATTCCAGCTCAATGAATGAAGTTGTACACACTTCACCTACAATTGGGAGTAATGTAGAAGAAATAGTAGTGAACAACACACATTTTCTAATGTGGGATATTGGAGGTCAGGAGTCATTACGTTCATCATGGAACACCTACTATACCAACACAGAGGTAAGATTTAACAATGAGGATGGTCTGATACAGTTTTGATAATTTGGATATGAGCTACAGCTATCTCACATCTCCTTATGATGTGGTAATGCATTGATGTTCCAACCCTTCCAGCTAGAAACATGGGTGAAAAAATATTAAAATTAAACCTTTCTTTAGGCTAGGAATTCTAAGATCTCAGCCTTGTCCTGTTTCTTACAGGCTTTTGTTGGTTTTATTGAGTTATCTGCAAAGACCCCAGATTTCTTTTCTGTATTCTGTTGTTCACTCTGGATACATTTAACTTGAATTCATTAAATTCATCACTCTTTCCAATTTCATTATCTTGCACTGGTTCACATTATTTGCTCTTTCCTACTTGCCTCTTTTACATGGTTTGCACCTCCAAATAGTTTGTAAATGTCTGCCTTGCAGTAAAGTTAACATTTGCAAGTGTTGATAGTTTTTCCTCACCATGTCCAAATTCCCCATGGTCTAAATAGTGATAATCAGCATAAAACTCATTAGTAACCCATATTATTCTATTCACAAACATCTTCTGCGTTTACTGATTTAGCCCATATTTAATCTGCTTTTAAAGTGTACATCCATCTTGTACTTTCTACCGAAGAATCAGTTTATGGCAAGGAAAACAGCTTTGTTGAATACTGAAAAGATCACTGATAGAATTTTCAGTCGTCAAAGTCTGATCCATGAACTTTGTTTTTTCCAAGATGCTAAATCCATATTGATACCTAATTGTCTAAGGTGCTTTATTATCTCTCCAACCTTCCCCTCCACACCCCCCCCCCATTTAATTTAATGTCTCCCTACTGCAATTGTTATATCTAAACTTTTGCTGCGTTAACATAGAACGTAGAAGAGTACAGCACAACAAGTGTATAGCCCTTTGGCCCTCTATGTTCTTCTATGTTCTGCCGAACATGATGCTGAATTAAACTGATTCTCTTCTGCCTGTACATGATCCATATCCCTTTGTTCCCTGCATCTAACAGCCTCTTAAATCCCTCTATCATATTTGCTTCCACCACTACCCCTGACAGCCCATACCAGCCACCTACCACTCTTGTGTAAAACAAAACTGGCCCGCACATCTCCTTTAAACTTTCCCACTCTCGCCTTAAATGCATGCTCCAGTATTTGATATTTCTACCCTGCGAAAAAGATTCTGACTGTCTACCCTATCAATGCTTCTCATAAATACTTATATTGGGTTTCCCCTCGGCCTCTGACTCTCCAGAGAAAACAACCCAAATTTATCCAAACTCTTCTTTTATAGCTCTAATCCAGGGAGCATCCTGGTAAACCTCTTCTGTACCCTTTCCAAAGCTTCCACGTCCATCCTGTAATGGAATGACCAGAATTGCACACAATACTCCAAGTGTGGCCTAAACAAAGTTTTATTTAGCTGCAATATGACTTCCTTACTCTTATTATACTCAGTGCCCCAACCAACGAAGGCAAGCATGCCATACACCATCTTTACCACTCTATCTACTTTTAGCTGCTTTCAGTGAGCTACGGAGTTGGACCCCAAGGTCCCTATGAACATCAGTGCTGTTAAGGGTCCTGCCATTAACTGCATACTTTCCCCACTCATTTGACCTCCCAAAGTGCAGCCTCACACTTGTTTGCATTATGCTCCATCTGCCATTTCTCTGCCCACATCTGTAACTGATCTATATCCTGCTGTATCCTTTGATAACCTTCTAGTCTCATTAATGGGCACCTATTTAATCTCCTCATTTTATACAAAGATTTCTTATCACAGAATCAACTGTCTACCATCCTTGTTCTCATTGACCTTTATTTGCTTATAGATCGACATGCCTCTTCTCGGATGCTCTTCCTGTGCTGAAATCTTTGTAGACTCGCACCTCCTTATCTCTACAATCTATTCCCTGATTCCATTCCTTGACTTTTTTTGTAATTCCCACTGCCACATTGAAATTCCCTTTGTAAAACCCTCTTCATCTTCCACTCCTTCTTAAACCTACATTGACTAAGCTTGTATTTACCCATCTGAATATGTTTTGGCATTCATTTCTTTTCCACTCGCATACTTGGTTAAGGGCTGTGGAATGTTTTGTACACTAAAACAACTATATAAACAGCAGGTTGTGTTAGCGCATAGTGGCTGAACAATGAGGGACTACAACTTCAAAAACTAAAATCAGTGTGCAACTTAATAAAAAGCAGCACGTGTATCTACCAATTCATTGATATCAATAGAGGGAAAGTCTTAGTTAAAATTCATGTAATTTTGTCCATATTCTGTCTTTTGTATGTTACACTTAGTATTTCTAAACATAATTTACTTTTCTTTCATGCTTTTCAACTCTGGTAATATCCACTTCATTTTCTTCAACTTATCCCTTTCCTCCTCAGTACCCTTCTAAATTATTTATATTTGCATTCTTTCTCTTTTTCATAATGACTGTAAACTTAAATTCCACAGTATTGTTACTGTGGACAAGCCACTGACCTGCTGTATCAATTTCTATCTTTTTGGTATTTAGTCTATGTGCTTCTGTTTGCATGGATTCCTTGACCTTATAAAGAACATTGATCCAAAATTTTGTCCAGAGTTGTGTTTCACCATTATTTCATTGTGGATTTCAAATGCTGTTGTTGAATAGTTTAAAGTAGCAATTGACTTTGATCTTGTTCCATGCTCGACCTTCTTTTCCTATCACATTCCATCATCTGCAGACCTTTTTGCCCCTACATCTTTCACCTCCCAGCCTCCATCACTATTTCCATTGTTCCGTCCTTCACCTGTCTATCACCCCTCCTCACCTGGATCCACCTATCACTTGCCAGCTCTTGCTCCTCCCCTTCTCCTCACCTCTTTATACTGGTTATCTCTCCCCCATCTTTCTCTCCAGATGAAGGATCTCAACCCAAAACATTGACTGTTCATTTCCCTCTACAGATGCTGCTTGACCTGCTGAGTTCCTCCAGCATTTTGTATGTTGCTCCAGATTACAGCATCTGTAGCCTCTTGTGTCTCCACTTAGCTACGTAGTTCCTAGTTTAATTTCTCCTCCTGGTCTCGTAGACTACAGATGATGGATACCACAGTTTCTCTATTTGTGTACAAACCAGCCCACAAAGATTAAACTTGATCTCCACGGATATCCACTGGTCCATCAACATTATAATTCATTTTCAGACTATAATACATCTCTACTTCATATCCAGTTTTGGGTTTCAGTTAAAATATGCCATAAGTAGGTCTCTTTGTAACACAACCTTGTAGCTGGGTCTTATTAGTTGTATAACTAGTTGTGATTTATACTCTATAGCAAAATCAGTACACCTGTTTTAGCTCTTAATGTTTTTCAGTTTGTGATCGTGGTTGTAGACAGTATGGACAGGGAGAGGATAGCTATAACCAGAGATGAACTCTACAAAATGTTGGCACATGAGGTAAGCATTTTCTGTTTTATCCTATGGTAAGATTTCCCTTGTCACTTTCCATTTTACCAGCCTTCATATTCAGTGGATCATCCTCTCATTTCCAACAGTTCAAACATGATGGCATCATCAGATGCCTCTTCCTTTCTCCTCCTCTTTCAGCATTCTGCAGAAATTGTTCCCTCAGGAGATGTAACCAAGTACCTTTTTCCCTCCTTCCTCCCTGTGCCCCAAACATTTTCAATGTGAAGCAGCAACTTAGACCATAAGACAAGAGCAGAATTAGGCCATTCGGCCCATTGAGTCTGCTCTGCCACTTGATCATGGCTGATTTATTTTTGCCTCTCAACCACATTCTCCTGACACCTTTACTAATCAAGAACCTATCAGCCTCCACTTCAAATATACCCAGTGACTTGGTCTCCACAGCCATCTGTGGCAATGAATTCCACAGATTCACCACCCTCTGGCTAAAGAAATTCCTCCTCATCTCTGTTCTAAAGGAACATCCTTCTGTTCTGAGCCTGTGCCCTCTGGTCCTAGACTCTCCCACTACTGGAAGCATCCTCTCCACATCCACTCTATCCAGGCCTTTCAATATTCGGTAGGTTTCAATGAGATCCCCCCCCCCCCCCCTTTACCTTCTGAACTCCAGCGCGTACAGGCCCAAAGCCATCAAAACATTCCTCATACTTTAACCCTTTCATTCCTGGGATCATTCTCGTAAACCACCTCTGAACCCTCTCCAATGCCAGCACATCCTTTCTTGGATATAGGACCTAAAACTGCTTTCAAAACCAATGTGGTGTTATAAAGCATCAGCATTACATCCTTGCCTTTATGTTCTAGACCTCTCGAAATGAACGCTAACATTGCATTTGCCTTCCTTACTACCAACTCAACCTGCATGTTAACCTTTAGGGAATCCTGCACAAGGACTCCCAAGTCCCTTTGCACCTCCGATTTCTGAATTCGCTCTCCATTTAGAAAATAGTGTATGCCTTTATTCTTCTACCAAAGTGCATGACCGTACATTCCCTATGCTGTATTCCATCTGCCACTTTGCTCATTCTCCCAACCTGTCTAAGTCCTATTACAGACTCCCTGCTTCCTCAATACTACCTGCCCCTCCACCTATCTGTGCATCGTCCACAAACTTGGCCACAAAGCCATCAATTCCATCATCCACATCATCGACATATAACATGAAAACTTACTGACTCTGTTTTTAGTTTAGTGTACTGTATTCATTGTATATCATGTGGGGAGACCAAATGAAGAATTGTAGAACTCCTCCATTCAATCATTTAAAGTGATCCCCAATCACTTCGTTTCATTCTCTGTCTCGCCCCTTGACAGAGTCCTCCACAATGTTCTAAATCAGCTCAACATATGCTTGAGGAACACCACTTCCAACAGTTCCTTTAACCTGTCCTGTTTTTTACCCTGTTACAGAACTTCTTTTTCCTCTCCTGACTTTACTTTTCATCTTCAAACTTGGGTTCTTTCTTACTATTGTCAGTTCTGATGAAAGGTTATATTAGTAATCACTCTGGGTTTTTGAATGATTACAATCCAAGTGCCCAATGAAGCCTCATGAAACGTGCTTCTGGGTCAAAAAAAGTTGAAGTTAAATGACATTTTGAACTATTTTAATATGGGAGAACCTTTTGGTTGGAATAAGTAATGTATTAATTGCTCCACAAAGAGAAAAAGTGATTTGCAGCATGAAGGGAAATATCACCAATTTAAACCTGAAATTTAAAGGAACCTTGGTTCACAACTGGTGCATCTGATTTTTATTGGCATAGCTGATTACAGTGGCATGCAAAAGTTTGGGCACCCCTGGTCAAAATTTCTGTTACTGTGAATAGCTAAGCGAGTAAAAGATGACCTGATTTCCAAAAGGCATAAAGTTAAACATGACACATTTCTTTAATATTTTTAGTAAGATTACTTTTTTATTTCTACCTTTTACAGTTTCAAAATAACAAAAAAGGAAAAGGGCCTGAAGCAAAGGTTTGGGCACCCTGCATGGTCAGTACTTAGTAACACCCTCTTTGGCAAGTATCACAGCTTGTAAACTCTTTCCGTAGCCAGCTAAGAGTCTTTCAATTCTTGTTTGGGGGATTTTTGCCCATTCTTCCTTGCAAAAGGCTTCTACTTCTGTGAGATTCTTGGGCCGTCTTGCATGCACTGCTCTTTTGAGGCCTATCTACAGATTTTTGATGATGTTTGGGTCAGGGGACTGTGAGGGCCATGGCAAAACCGTCAGCTTGCGCCTCTTGAGGTAGTTCATTGTGGATTTTGAGCTGTGTTTAGGATCGTTATCCTTGTAAAAGCGATCCTCTTTTCATCTTCAGCTTTTTTACAGACAGTGTGATGTTTGCTTCCAGAATTTGCTGGTATTTAATTGAATTCATTCTTCTCTCTACCAGTGAAATGTTCCCCGTGCCACTGGCTGCAACACAAGCTCAAAGCATGATTGATCCACCCCCGTACTTAACAGTTGGAGAGGTGTTCTTTTCATGAAATTCTGCACCCTTTTTTCTCCAAACTTTCCTGCGTCCTCACCACAAAATTCAGTGTCATAAGTTTGCAAAGGAACATCTAAACAAGCCTGATGCATTTTGGAAACAAGTCCTGTGGACTGATGAAGTTAAAATAGAACATTTTGGCCACAATGAGCAAAGGTACGTTTGGAGAAAAAAGGGTGCAGAATGTCATGAAAAGAACACCTCTCCAACTGTTAAGCACGGGGGTGGATCGATCATGTTTTGGGCTTGTGTTGCAGCCAGTGGCACGGGGAACATTTCACTGGTAGAGGGAAGAATGAATTCAATTAAATACCAGCAAATTCTGGAAACAAACATCACACTGTCTGTTTAAAAAAAAGCTGAAAATGAAAAGAGGATAGCTTCTACAACGGGATACTGATCTTAAACACACCTCAAAACCCACAATGGACTACCACAAGAGGCACAAGCTGAGGGTTTTGCCATGGCTCTCACAGTCCCCCAACCGAAACATCATCGAAAATCTGTTGATAGACTTCAAAAGAGCAGTGCATGCAAGACGGCCCAAGAATCTCACAGAACTAGAAGCCTTTTGCAAGGAAGAATGGGCAAAAATCCCCCAGACAAGAATTGAAAGACTCCTAGCTGGCTACAGGAAGTGTTTACAAGTTGTGATACTTGCCAAAGAGGGTGTTACTAAGTACTGATCATGCAGGGTGTCCAAACTTTTGCTTCGGGCTCTTTTACTTTTTTGTTATTTTGAAACTCTAAGAGATAGAAATTAAAAAAAAGTAATCTTAAAATAATAAGGAAATGTGTCATCTTTAACTTTATGCCTTTTGGAAATCAGGTCATCTTTTACTCGCTTAGCTATTCACAGTAACAGAAATTTTGACCAGGGGTGCCCAAACTTTTGCATGCCTCTGTGTTGTTGATCCAGTCAAGCCTGACTTGACTTGGTAGAATTATTTGAAAGTCAAAAATCTTAAATGCCTGGAGCTATTTTTCCTACTTATCAAAGCAATGCTCTGTTTTTGATGGATTTTATTTCTGTTTATGTGCAAAGCTGAAAGGCTATTTGGTATCAGCCTGGCTGAATTGACAGAACTCATCTCAGTCAAAAGATTGTGGTTTTAGGCACATAAATTAGCCTAGCACTTGAGACTTGTATAATGTGCTGCATTTTCAGAGATTCAGTCCTTTGGAACATTATTCATGGAATTTGGGCATCGCTGCAAGCCCAACATTAATTTCTCTCATTCTCCTTGAAATAAATTGTTTGCTGGGTCATTCCAGAGGGCAGATAAAGTGCCAACTGCATTGTAGTGGATATGGGATCACATGCAAGCCAGATGGGCAAGGAGAGGATGGAATATATTTTTCCTGGTAGATGTTAGTGAAGCAGATTGTTGAAAAAATACAATAGTTTTATGAACACAGTTACGAGTATTTATTTCCAGATATATTTAAACACTTGAATTTGAATTCTCCAAGTGCTTTGGTGAAATTGAAACTTGTGATTCCAGATCAGTGGTCCACCAATTCAGTTGCCAGTCCAGTAACTTAACCATTATGCTACAGTACCCCAGGTTCTCTTCGCTGTTTCCTGTATAGGGAATACAAAATTGCACACATTACTTCAGTTTTGATGTTAGGTGTTCATGGGCATTCACATTGAAGCTCAACTTTTATTGTGTAACCATCCTTGTAAGTCACTGAATTTCAGAATGCACTGATGTTTCTGTCTATGGTGTTAAGGGCTTGTGTAAACGCAAACCTATCTGCTTCTAGTGAATTATCAGTCATTAGCCGCAAAGGTGATTTTGGTGTGATATCATTGCTATTCTTGTCCTCTAAACTTTCCAGGCATGCACATTGAGGTCCACTCCCTGGGCAGTTAATTTGTAATATGATGATTGCAAGATTCTATAGTGTCTTTAAAAAAAACACAGAAATTTCAGCATTTGCTGATGGTTGGACACCTACCTTGTTGAACATCGTATTGAAACTTGATCTCCTTACAGGCTTTGAAGATATTTTTGGATAGATTATATAGGCCATTTTGTCCCTACTATTTGTTGTTGAAACAAATTTCACGTGATTCTAGTGCACATGTTTAGTTGAGGTAATTGCCTCACCTAACTTGAATATTTCCTCTTTATCCTTTATCGTTGATGTAAAGTTGGACTTCTGCACATTTGAACAGATGTTGCATGATAAATATTAAAATATTATGCTTTCATATTGAATGAAATTGTACTCTCACTTGGAGTTCCATATTAGTGCTATTTCTGCAAAATTTCTTTGTGTATGGTAAAATTATTTGACAATCCTTTGCATTTGTTCATAGCCATTTATGAAAAAGTAAACTTTTAAAATCCAGTCTATATCATTTTCACAAAAGAATGACGGTGTCTTGTATTCTGCAATTCAGGATCTGAAGAGAGCAGGACTGTTGATCTTTGCAAACAAACAAGATATTAAAGAATGCATGACGGTAGCTGAAATCTCTCAGTACCTTAAGTTGACCTCAATTAAAGATCATCAATGGCACATCCAAGCTTGTTGTGCTCTGACAGGCGAAGGGTAAGTGTTTAGAATTTTAGTCTCTAATTGCTTTTGGTTATGTGTAATTAGGAAAACACATCGGCCAGTCATGGATTTTTTTCTTTTAATGATCTTTGGCTATTTTAAAGTAACATCTTTTGCTTTTTGAGCTTATAACAGTGGATATTCTATCACAGTACACTTTTCTGACATTAAACTTCAAGCACTCGGGGTAAAACAAAGCACCCTTTCATTTGTCCTAATGGCATACTTTGACCCTTTATTTAGAAAAGTAAGGCTTAATTTTAATGCTGAACATGGGTCTAGAGCTATGTAACAATTGGCTTAACCCTGTATTTGCAATATTAATTTCAGTTGGGAGAGGCTTTATTACAAAATTCGTTTCTAGAAACCTGAAGTAAAAACACTGCTGGCAATGTTCAGCAGGTCAATTAGGGTTCATGGATAGAAAGGCAGGATTAATGTGTCAGGTTGATAACCTTTCATCAGAGCCATCATTAAGGGTGCTTCATTAATACTGCTGGACTTGAATTCTAACCAGGTCCTGAGGAAGAACTGACTGGAAACGTGATGCATACCTGAATGTTTCTTGGCCTTACTTGTTGCAGGGCTGCACATCACCTTCAGGATTTCTGCTGCAGTGGAACTAATTTGTAGGACACATCACATCAACCACATCACATCTCAACCTGCATCACCTCCACTCCAGACCCAAGGTCACTCCAACTTCAGTCGTGAAGTTGCAGTGTGCAGATGCTTGCATATCCTCCCTTTTGGAGACGGAGCTCCAAGTCATTGTCAATTGATTCAATGAAGCACCTTGTACGTAACATCTGCAAAATAACCTGTCCCTACTCTAAATGCTGCCCCTTGACAAAAAAAATGTCCAGTCAAGCTCCTGGAAAACATGTACTGATTTCCAAAACTCTGGAACCACCTCTCAGTGAAGGCAGACGTAAGAGATGAAATTCATCTTTGCCTTCATTGTTTATAAATGTATAGTAACTATTGCTGCAGAAAGGCCACCTTGGTTCCTCTTTTAATTGGGGGTATAAAAATTGCAGATGAGGAATGTTTGCTGAAAACAACACTTTTAATGAAGCAAGGGTTGGAATTTTACATTTGCAAACACATGGAGGCTGTTGCCAGTTTTGAAAAGTAAAAATAATAACACTTCTAAAATTCTTCAGCTTCTTGCAGTGAGATTGATGATACATTTTAATAGGATGAAAAGATGGTTTGTTTATATTAAAGGCCTTTGTAATATGTAATTTTTTTTGTATTTGTTGCTGAGCCTCAGTTAATTCCCATTAAAAAAAAATTGAACAAATACAGATTTAAAATGTTTTCAATGTTTTGTCTTCTTCAGTGCCCTTCTTTTGAGGAATTGATGTGAACTCTGGAACTCTTCAGTCCAAAATTGAACAGTATATGCAGTAATTGTTCTATCTCCCTTCACAGGTTATGTCAAGGATTAGAATGGATGACATCACGACTTAAGGTCAGATGACCTCCACAGATCAGGATGCATGGACCATTAAAATCTGAACTGTATAAATCTTCCAGCGGTAACAGCTCCATGCTTGCTGGATTTATTGGTATTTATTTTTAAGACTGAATAAAGTTTACTACTTTCGCACTTGCTACAAGTACATGTTTGGAAAGACTTTCCTAAGGATCAAGATTGAGTTGAAGACTCTGACTTCAGTTGATCATTTGTAGCTTTTCTTTTAAAGATGGCTGTGATTAATTGACTTTTTTTTCTTTGGAACCAGCACATTCTGCTCAGGGTAGAGTTTTATAGTATTTGGTAAGTATTTGGAGGGGGAGAAAAGTGATTTGTATTCCAGCATTATCAACTTAATTGCTCATCACTTTTTATTTAATAAAATAAGCTATAATCTCAATGGAACAGTGTTACACTATTTATAGCTGAAAACACCATGTTCTGACTGAGCTACCAGTTGCTGTTTAAGTCTGGTTACGGTTGATATCGCTGTGCTCTGAGGAAACTCAAATATTATAGCCATTTTTCTTCGTTTTTAGAGTGAACAGCAAGCTGTATGTTTTATATAAAATTGTCTAATCTGCAAAAAATTGCTTTTGAGTATGTTGCATGCACAAGGTAGATTGGTACTAAAATTCACTAAAAATATAATCGACATTCTACTGGGAAGCAGGTGGAAAAATATTTGTTTTGAATTGTATTCAAGGTTTTCCATTTAAACACTAACATCTCCGCACACATTCTTTCTTAAGTAAAGTTATTATGGACAAATTGGAAAGATGTTTTAATATAATTGTACGGTGTCTTTATTGTGAATATTAACATTTCAGCACAATGAGACTGGTTGTTTCAGCAGCAGCTGGAAAACACTACCAACTTGTAAATCTCATTCTGCTATACCACCATCAGAAAGTAGTTGTGTTTTTAGGATTTGGAACAAAAACTCTTCCTTTTAATCTGATGGGGGTTGAACTTATCTTGCAGGTTTGGGCTAATTGAAGAATGTCATCATACAGTGAAGTTAGAGTATTGTTTTAGTGTGTTTTCAACATGGCATTATTTGAACTGTCAGGAAATGATTTAAACAACATTGATTTGGAGACTATATCATTTGGGTCCTAATTTTAAATAATTGCAGTACAGTTATTTAAGTTTTGTCATATCAGCCTGACATGAAACAACTGTGTGTGAAATAAGAGTTAAAGTTTTACTTCCTTTAGAGACTGGGATTTGTGGGTGATGTGATCCGTAGTGAAGGCATACTTGAAGATTATGAGTTCTATCATTTCAAATTACTTATGCCAATGGACGTTTTTTTAGATAGGTGGGGCCAAAGTGAAGAGAAATCCCAAACTACTCAATCCAGAATGTTGATCTTTTTGAGAATACTGTGATGCATTCTTATTGAGTGAAAGACATTGTATTAAACTCCATGGGGGAAATGTCATTTCTGATGTATATAATTGTGTGCAATGGTGGCCCTCACTCAAACAACCCCAAGGAAGTTGATAATGCAATTGGTATTCTTTTTGAGGAAAAAATACTGCTTGTGCAAACATTCAACTTCAGTACTAGAACAAATTGAAAATGCAAGAAGCACCAAATGCACTTGGATATAAATGGCTGTACTAGAGGTTTATATATTCTTCCCCATGTGATCAATGCACATTTCATGAAGTGAAAATGTTCTAGACTGGTAAATTGACACAATGTGAAATGACCAGCTTTCCTTTGCTTCCTGTAAATTACTGAATTATGATTCATAGCATATCTCTCCTAGTTCAAGTTTGCGCAGGATGAAACTTTTTAATTTTTGCAACAATACACATTATGAAATAAATTTATGTATATTGTGAATTTATTTGTGTGAAAGTAATCTATGAGTAAACTTGGATTTCATGCACCCAATGAGCCAATTTATCTTATGACGAGAAAAAGAGCATTCAAATTAATTTAAATTTAAAAAAAAAATTGCAGATGCTGGAAATCTGAAACAGAAAATGATGGAAACCCTGCTGGTCAGGCAATATTTTGTGAAAAGAGAAATGGAGTTGACATTTCAGGCCTTGATCTGAAACATTAACAATGATTCTCTTTCCACAAATGCTGCTTGACTTGCTGAGTGTCTCCAGCAGTTTCTGTGAATTTTTGTTTTGCATGAAGAATTTGATAACCGCAGTTTAAGTAATTTAACTTTAACAATTACAATGTCCTCTGGAAATTTTATTACTACTTTCTTCTCGATGTGGGCAATGCAACGTTTGTTTTTCAACCCTATTTTTTCCTCTGGTCATTAAGGGCAAACGTGAGATGTTTGCACAGCAAACTTGGTGGGTTAGAAGGTTCTTTATCATTGAACCATTTAAAACAGTCCAGTAGCTTTCATCCTTGCGCATCTTACGGTAAGCTGCAGTCAAATCTCTAAACTTTGCACAAGTGTGTAAATCAGAAAACTTATTTGCATTTAGGTGCCAGAATTCTTTGGTTTTCATCAAACGGTCAGTTTCCCGAGTCATTTTAAAATTGCAGCTGGGCCAGATACCATGCTACAGTTTCTCTGACTGACCTACAGACTGATTACCTGATATTGCCTGAAGACTCGGGGACTTATTAATGTGGAACATTATTCATTTTTGGAATAAGATCAAACTATCAAATTTGTTTGAATCTCTGAATTCTGCTGGGATTATAGCAGCCTGAACAGGTCTGCTTAGTCTGTTTGTCAATGAAAGCATTCTTTGTATTGGAAGATTTCAGGCTTGAGAGATGATACTCTAAGGGGGGGGGTTAATGTCTACACAATCGTGTTTTAATCTGATCTATTCTGCCTGTCAGTGCTTCTCTCAAATTGAAATGTTGCACATATGGAATAGCTCTAATGTATCTGTCCTGGGGAGGAAAAAAATCCAGAGTGCCAACTCCAAAATGATGCATGGGTGACCAAAATAGGTCATCCAATCAGTGTGCAGACCAAGAAATAGGATTCTTTGAAGCAGCACTCACTTATTCCATTGTGGAGCAGAGAAAGCAATGAAGAGTTTGCATATCTGATGAACATTGTTTTTTAAGGATACTATAAGCAATTTCTGACTGAAAACTTGCAATTATGTTGTAGTAAAAGAAGTGACTTCAGAATAATTGCTCAAAATCTTTAAGGAGCTTGATTAATTATTTGAAGGTACCTAGCTTCATTTAATAACCTTTTTATTATTTTCTGTAAAATGTCTCTGTTTCTGTGTCTATTGTATATGGCCAGTTCCCCTTTTATAACATGTACTATTTCTGAGAATTCTAATTTAAAATCTTAACACCCATCCCCTGCAAGGATCATGAGTGCTTTGGTGTTCAAAGCCACTCACAGGGAGAGAGTTTTAATAGTGCAGATTTAGAAGACAATTATTTCAGCTGTTCAGAAATCAATCCCATTTTTCACTTATGACCACAATGCTTGATATTTTGTAAGTTTGTTTTTAAAGCATTAAAGTTCATAATGACCAAAGCTGTGATTGATCTATGTTAAATGTAGGTTTTAGCTGGATTTAGACCAGCAAAACTTTCTTTATTCAGGATTTGGCTTACCATAATATTTTGGTTCAAATTCTGGTAGCCTCAGTTTTTTATTTTGGCTTCAGCTTGAACTAGTAATTACTGTGCAGGGCTCAGAACATAACATCATAAAGAGTGGCTGTAAATCATCAATCAATTGGCATCATTTTGACTTTAGTGGAACTGAATTTTGGAGACCAAGTACAACATTTGGCTGTCACTATGCATATATGTGTAATGCAGGTGATCAAAGATGAATTTCTAACATAAGGTTTAAATTTCAATTGCATTTAAAACTTGCTGTTTGCAGCTCTTTACTTTAAGTCCTGAGATGCGGATGTTTTCAGTTTTTTTTCTTGGACATGACAAGTTTTGTGAAGATTTTTTAACTGTCATTAGGTGCATGGGTTGATCAAACACTAACTCTGCAAATGAAATAAGGAGTCAATAGTGTTCAAACTCTGAAGTGCAGATTATTGCATCTCATTAGCCCAAGGGCTTTTGGATTCACAGGAGTTTAAAATTTTCTTTGGCTCTCCTGAACACATTTTACTTTTATTTTTCAAGATAGCTTAGCAAAATCAAAATATAAATCAAACTTCTTGTTAGTTAATCTGTTCCACTAAAAGCTATAATGTCTAAAATTGCATTGTTTGTCTGAATATAGACCGTTGCATCAATATTACCCGTTGATACAAAGGTGAAAGCATTATCCTTCTCCAGATATGTGTGTCGGCAACTCTGTATCATCCAACAGTCCTAGCTGGCTAATTATGTTCCAGAAGATTTCAATATTGCATAGTTTGTTGAATTATCTTTTCCATCTATGTCCCCCATCCACTTTGGTTAATATTACTTATTGCCATGAGAATTTAAAAAAACATATGAAACTTAATTGTAAAGCAAGTTCTATTTTCCCTAAAGAAATGTGTTCATTATCTGTCAATTTCTTGAAATTCCTCAGGCTTTGTGTCCCATGTTGCTGATGGTTCAATGAGTAGAAGAATGCCCAGAATGAGCGGCAGTGTTTCAGTAAGCGTACCTCCACCCCATGGGAATTCAATTAAATGGGGAAGTTAAGACCATATTGCATTGTGAACCCATGTATTGTATGGGTTTGATGATTTAGATGATCTGTGATATCTCATTTCAGACTAGCTGCCTGATGGATAAGAAGCAGTCGATATCCCTGCGTAAGTCCTAAGACTCAGTGTTGCTTCAGTCCACATGAGTGAGCTTTTGGAGGATGAGCTCCAAACCATTGCTGAAGCATATAAGAGATTGGACCTTAAGCTCAACATCTGCAAGACAACAGTTCTGTACCAAATTTTCCCACTGTACAATGTGCTGATATCTTGGCAAACATGGACCACTTCCCATATTGTGAGAGCCACGTCAGTGTAGGCAGACGTTGATAATGACATTCAGCACAGTTTTTGGCTTGCTAAAGAAAAGGGTGTTTGATGATCAAGGCCTCAATCCTGGTGCAAAACACATGGTCTACTAGGCAGCAGTGATGACTGCTGTCCAATATGCATCTGAGATTTGAACAGCAGCTAACTCAAGATATTAGATTCCACCAACGCCGCCTCCACAAAATCTTCTAAATCCATCAGAAGGATAAGTGAACCAATGTCAGCATTATTTCCTGGGCCAACATCCCCAGCACTGAGGCCCTAATTATACCCACTAAGCTCTCTAGGGCAGGCGAAATTGTTTGCATATGCCAGACTTCCGAAACAACAGTCTGTTCTGAGCTGGGAAGTGATTGCTAGGCAGACAGAGGAAAAGTTTTAAGTGGGGTCTATCAAAGCCACTTTGGATAATTTCAACATTCCCACTGAGTACTGAGAATCCCTTGCTCTTTCCCACTCAAAGTAGAGAAGGAACATGTGGGATAGAACTATGAACCTCATGTCCACATGGTAGGCACGCACACACAAGTCCTACATGAATGGTGGGCAGAGCACACCACTTCCCAAACTATCCACCTGCCCATCCTGTCGGGCATCTCATGCCTGCTCTGTGAAACTGGGTGGTTCCCACAATGGCCTCATAGTCACTTCCCACAGAATCAGAGTGGAAGTCATCCTTAATCCTGAAGGACAGCCTATGAAGAAACAGTAAGGCTCACCAGATTGATTCCATGGATGAAGAATTTTCCAGTAACATGAGATTAAGCACATAACCTATATTCACTTGGGTTTAAAATTATAAGGGGATTTAATTGAGCATGCAAGATTCTGTCAGGGCTTGACGAGGTAGATGCACTAATGATGTTTTCCTTGGTGAGGTGCCTAGAACTAAGTTTCACGGTCCCATAATAAGGAGTATGCCATTCAAGACTGAGGTGAGAAGAATTTTGTCATCTGCAGGACAGTGTGTCTTTGAAATTGTCTATCCAAGAAAGCAGTGGATGCCCAGTGACACATGAGATTTTTGGATATTAAGGGAATCAAAGAATATGGACTAGGCACTGAGGTAAAAGATCAGACATCACCTTTTGAAATGGTGGAACAGACATGAGAGGCCAAATGTTTACTCTTTTCTTAAATCAACAACATTTGGGAGTACTTTATATTTGAAGGTCAGTAGTGGTTCAAGAAAGTGGCTCACCACCAGACTCCCAAAGGTAATAAATGCTGGCAGCAAAGCCCATATCCCAAACAGAAAAGCTAAAAATAAGGTAGAGAGAGTCCCTGCTCTTAAAATCATTAAATTGTTTTCAAAAGGTATCCTAAAAGGGAACTGGGAGAAACCAGGCAGAATGGTAAGTTTTTACCACAGGATTTAGTTGAGGTTAACAGCATAAATGCATTTAAGACAAAGCCGGATAAAGGAAAAAGAATGGGCAATTAACCTAGTTGGATGAAAATCAAAAATCTGGAAATGCTTCTGATCCTGTTATGTTCTGGTTGGATGGTGGGGTGGGAGAAGGCACAAACATTGGCAAGACCCGTTAGGTTGAAAAGCTGTTTCGGATCTGTAAGTTCTATGAACTAAGGATGCCATATCGTGTACAGTTACGATGGAGTACTATTGCTGTAATTAGCTTTCCAAGTTTGCAGTCTTTCCATGTACTGGAAGATAAGTTACTGAGATAGTTATGGAGTCGTAGAGTACTACAGCACAGAAACAGGCCCCTTGGCCCATCTAGTCCATGCCAACCTGATCTGCCTAGTCCCATCTCCCATATCCCTCCAAACACCTCCATCCATGTACCTATCCAAACTTCTCTCAAATGTTACATTTGAACCACTTCCGCTGGCAGCTCATTCCACACAAGTGAAGAAGTTTCCCCTCAGATTCCCCTTAGATATTTCACCTTTCACCCTAAATCTAGGTTCTCTAGTTCTTGTCTCACCCAACCTTGGGGGGTGGGTGAGAGGGGGGTGGGGGTGAGCCTGCATGCTTTCACCCTATCTATGCCCCTCATTATTTTGTATACCTCTAAAATCTCCCCTTATTATCCTGTGCTCCAGGGAATAAAGTCCTAACCTATTCAACCTTTCTCTATAACTCAGGTCCTCAAGTCTCGGCAACATCCTTGTAAATTTTACCTGCACTCTTTCAAGCTTATTGAACCACATACAATATTCTAAATTCGGCTTCACGAACATCTTGTACAGCTTCAACATAACGTCCCAATTCCTGTATTCGATGCCCTGATTTATGAAGTGCCCAAGTGCTAAAAGCTCTCTTTATGACCCTATCCACCTGTGATGCCACTTTCAAGAAACTATGGACCTATATTCCTAGGTCCCTCTGGTCTACTGCACAACTCAGAGCCTGACTATTCACTGTGCAAGTCCCACCTTGGTTTGTCCTCCCAAAGTGCAACACCTCACACTTGTCTACATTAACTTCCATCTGCTATTTTTTCAGCCCATTTACTTAGCTGGTCAAGATCACGCTGCAAGCTTTAATAGTCTTCATCGCTGTCCACTACACCCCCAATCGTGGTGTCATCCACAAATCTGATCCAGTTTACCACATTATCATCATTACCACTAAATCATTAATATAGATGATAAACAACAATGGACCCAACACCGATCCCTGCGACACACCACTAGTCGCAGGCCTCTGGTTAGAGAGATAACCATCAACTACCACTTTCTGGCTTCTCCTGCTAAGCCAATGTTGAATCCAGTTAGCTACTTCATCCTGAATGCCAAGTGACTTAACCTCCTGGGTCAGCCTCCCATGCAGAACTTTGTCAAAGGCCTTGCTAAGATCCATGTGGACAACCTTCTTGGTAACCTCAAAAAAACTCGATGAGATTGGTTAGACATGACCTTCCACACACAAAGCTATGTTGACTATCCCTAATCAGGCTCTGTCTATCCAAATACTTGTCTATCCTGCCCCTTAGAATATCTTCCAATAATTTATGCATTACTGATGTCAGACTCACTAGCCCATAATTTCCTGGCTTATTCTTAGAGCCTTTCTTGAACAACATTAGCTATCCTCCAGTCCTCCAGCACCTCAACCGTGGCTAAGGACGTTTGAAATATCTCTGCCAGAGCCACTGCAATTTCTACATTAGCCCTCCCACTAGGTCTGAGGGGACACCTTGTCAGGCCCTGGGGATTTATCCACCCTAATTCACCTCTAGACAGCCAATGTCTCTTCTTCTGTAATCTGACCTTGCTACTCTTTTGCCTCAGTTCTATCGTCTCTGTGTCTGTCTCCAGAGTAAATACAGATGCAAAAAATGCATTTAAGATCTCCCCCATCTCTCTCGGCTCCATGCATAGATGACCACGCTGATCTTCAAGAGGACCAATTTTGTCCCTTGCTATCCTTTTGCTCTTAATATAGCTATAGAAACCCTTGGGCTTCTCTTTCACCCTGTCTGCCAGAGCAACCTCCTGTCCTCTTTTAGCCCTCCTGATTTCTCTCTTGTGTTCGCTTATGTTTCTTGTACTCCTCAAGCGCCTCATTTAATCCTCATTGCCTATACCTGATGTGTGCCACATTTTTCTTTACCAGGGCCTCAATATCCCTCCATAACCAAGATTCCCTAAACCTACCAGCCTTGCCTTTTATTCTAACAGGAACGTACAGATTCTGTACTCTCAATATTTCATTTTTGAAAGCCTCCCCGTTACCAAGCATCTCTTTGCCAGAAAACAGCCTAGCCCAATCCACACTTGCCAAGTCCCTTCTGATGTCATCAAAATTGGCCTTACTCCAATTTAGAATCTCAAGCCGAGGACCAGTCCTATCCTTCTCCACAGTTATCTTGAAACTAATGGAATTATGCTCACTAGATCCAAAGTGTTCCCCTACACACATTTCTGTCACCTACCCTGCCTTGTTTCCCTCAGAGGAGATTCAGTACTGCGTTCTCTCTAGTTGGGATGTCCACATTATTGATTAAGGAAACTTCCCTGAACACATTTGACAAACTCTATCCCATTCAATCCCTTTAGAGTATGGGAGCCCCAGTCAATATGTGGAAAGTTAAAATCACCCACTATCACAACTTTATTTTTATTGCAACTATTTGCAGGCATGGTAGTGTAGTGGTTAGCAGAACGCTTTATGGTGCCAGCGACCCAGGTTCAATTCCGGCCACTATCTGTAAGGAGTTTGTACATTCTCCCTGTGTCTGTGTGGGTTTCCTCCCACATTCCAAAGACATACAGGTTAGGAAGTTGTGGGCATGCTATGTTGGCACCAGAAACGTGGCAACACTTGTGGGCTGCACCCAGAACACTCTATGCAAAAGATGCACTTCACTGTGTGTTTCGATGTACATGTGACTAATAAAGGTATCTTAAATTTGTTGCCCTAAATCCTGCTGACTATTGAGAGGCCTATAATATAGTCGCATTAATGTGATTTCTTATTCCTCAGTTCCACCCATATTGCCTCAGTAGCCGAGCCCTCCAGTGCGTCCTCTCTGAGCACTGCCGTAACATTTTTCCTGATGACGCCACCCCTCCCCCTTTAATACCACCCTCTCTATCATGTCTAAAACAGCAGAACCCCGGAACTTTGAGCTGCCAGTCCTGCCCCTCCTGCAACCAAGTCTCACTAATGGCTGCAACATTATAATTCTACGTACAGATTCATGCTGTAAGTTCATCTGCCTTACCTACAATACTCCTTGCATTGAAATAGACGCATCTCAGAACATTTGTCTCACCATGCTCATCAACCAGTCGATTTCTGTCTCTGCTTGTAGGCTTAACATCTACTTACCCCACAGCCTCTCCACTTGCTACCCTGCTGCTCTGGTTCCCACCCCCCTCCAACTCTAAACCTCCCCGAGCAGCACTAGCAAACCTTCCTGCAAGAATATTGGTCTCCCTGTAGTTCAGATGCAAACCGTCCCGTTTGTACAGGTCCCACCTGCCCTGGAAGAGAGCCCAATGATCCAAAAATCTGAAGCCCTCCTCCTGCACCATCTCCTTACCATGTGTTAAACTGCACTATCTTCCAATTTCTTGCCTCACTAGCACGTGACATGGGTAACAATACTGAGGTCACCACCTTGGAGGTCCTGTCTTTTAACTTGGCACCTAGCTCCCTTCACACACTTTGCAGGACCTTGTCACCCTTCCTGCCCATGTCATTGGTACTGATGTGGACCACAACTTATGGCTGCTGACCCTCCCCCTTAAGAATGCTGTGGACTCGATCCAAGATGTCTCTGACCCTGGGACCCGGGAGACAACATTCCATCTGGGAGTATCATTCTCATCCACAGAATCTCCTATCTGTTCCCCTAACCAATGAATTCCCTGTCACTACTGCACGCCTCTTCCACCATCCGCCCCCCACCCCCCCACCCCCCATTCTCTTCTGAGCAACAGAGCCAGACTCAGTGTCAGAGACCTGGCCACTGTGGCTTTCCTCTGGTTGGTTGTTCCCTGCTGCCCCCCAAAACAGTATCCAAAATGATATACTTGTTATTGAGGGAACAGCCACAGGGGTACCCTGCACTGACTGCCCATCCCCTTTCCCTCTCCTGGCAGTCACCCAGCTCCGTGCATCCTGCAACCTGGGTGTGACTGCCTCCCTATAACTCCTGTCAATGCTCTCTCCCCATGAAACTTCTGTTATTTAAATCTTGAAAATTGTCCAAAGATTGACCTGCAGGTACCCTGGCAGCAAATATTTACCTGAATTTGAATCAAAAAATGAAGGGCAAAGTAATGACCTTCAGCAGCCTTGGTTTAACCACAGCCAGCTTTCCATCCTGTGATCACTTGCTTCCTTCATTCAGCTGTTGTTCATTGTCTAGAAATGTTGTGATCGGATGTCTACAACATTCCAATCCTACCCTTACTTTTTCTATTTTAAATAACCATGATAAGTAACAAACATTGACATCACAGTCCACTGAGCAAAATAGTTTTCGTGTCACGTTTGTCCAGTTTCCAATAAGGTGAATCATAAGGGGACTAGGAAAATGACGAATCATTGCTACATTGTTATTTACAAATTAATTTGTAGATCTTTTAAAAAGGATTTTTTCTGCATTAAATTCTTCCTTTGAATCCCAAGTGTTTTTATAGCCAGTATTTTTTTCATTAAGATATTTGTGTCTCCCATTATTTTTATTTTCTGTTTTGTGTCATAATTGCAGCTGTTGGACTGTGGTGGTATACATTCTGTATTCAATCCAGAGTTAGTTACATTGGTTTGTCATGTTTTGAGTGATCTGTACTTTCTTTAATTAGGGCTTGGGTATTCCTGCTCGATTTGTGAAGGTGTGCTTTCTCATATATTCACATTATATGTTCAATTCGGGCTGAGACTTGCCCTGTGGAAAGAGCAAGGAAAATCTACGCAACTGGAACACTTAAACATTATCACTGTTGTTTTAATGAAAAATGGCCCTTTGAGATACTGTATTTCTGAACCACAGATTGCTAATGCTTAGTATAAGGTAAGATATTTATTTATTAGTCACATGTATATCGAAACACAGTGAAATGCATCTTTTTGCATTGCTGAGAATGTGCTGGGGCAGCCCGCAAGTGTCGCCACTCTTCCGTCGCCAACATAGCATGCCCACAGCTCCCAACCTGTATGTCTTTGGAATGTGGGAGGAAACCGGAGCACCCGGAGGACACCCATGCAGACATGGGAGAACGTACAAACTCCTTACAGACAGTGGCAGGAATTGAACCCAGGTCGCTGGCATTATAATAGCGCTACGCTAATCGGCATCAAGGTTGGCACAATATCGTGGGCCGAATGACCAGTCCAGTGCTGTACTGTTCTATGTTCTATGATGTCAAAAACAAGCAGTTATTTATTTGACTTGAATCAACATAGTTTTGGACACTAGGATTGCCCTGAGGTCTTGTCAGATTCATCCCCAGTGCAAAATGCATACAGATGTTTAAAGATATGAATTTGCTAACTAAAATACTGGAGATTAAGAGACTGGGGACTTGAAAGGGAGAAGTCGGGGTGTGGCTCAAGGCGGACCTGAAAGGGAGCAGGCAAGGTGGAGCTCAGGTGGACCTGAAAGGGAGCAGGCAAGGTGGAGCTCAGGTGGACCTGAAAGGGAGCAGGCAAGGTGGAGCTCAGGTGGACCTGAAAGGGAGCAGGCAAGGTGGAGCTCAGGCAGACCTGAAAGGGAACAGGCAGAGTGGAGCTCAGGTGGACCTGAGAGGGTGTCGGCCTAATGGACCATGTAGGGTGAACCGGGGCTGGATGATGGACAAGGAATGTGCGGCAGTAAGTGGGCGCAGGGATGAAGCAGGGAGAGCGGCGTGACAGGAAGTGGACCGCGGAGGGTGAAGAGGTGCGGAGTGACGAGCCAACGCACCAGGTAGTGGGAAGCGTGAGCAGCCTGAGAAGACACGGGGAACCAGGAGTGAACTGTGAGGGCGCAGAGGTGGCGGGTGGATAGGGCAAAGCGCAGAGGCAGCAGGATGATCTGGAGTCAGAATGGCAAACTGGGTGCAGATCCGGCGGGGTGCGGCTCATGTGGACCTGGAAGGGTGAAGACATGGTGGAGCTCAGGCGGACCTGGGAGGGCAGTGGCCTGGCGCAGCATGTAGGGTGAACCAGGAGCAGGGATGGACAGAGCAAAAGGGGCAAGGACTGAGCAACAGCAGTCAGCTGTAGAGTGAGGCGGATTGATTTGAGGTGGACTGGGCAATGTGGGAGGGGTTGAGGTCATGGCAGGGTGAGACACAAATCGATGTGGGTAAATGGAATTAGTGCAGAGAGGTGCTAGGGTAGCATGGACATGTTGGGCCGAAGAGCCTGTGTCTGTGCTGTATGATGCTAAGCTAAAAGGAAAACCAATTAACTAATGCGGCCATGGGAAGTGTGATTTAACACCTACAGAAATTTGTTTGAGCAGAGCTGGCAGCCAACATTAAGGATCTTCAACAGACCATTTTTAACTCCTGGATCTGATAGCCCAAGTATTGAATGAATATTAGAAAGTTTGAGCACAAAAGGTGGCCATTCAGACCCTT
Organism: Pristis pectinata; assembly: GCF_009764475.1. Lineage (NCBI taxonomy): Eukaryota > Metazoa > Chordata > Chondrichthyes > Rhinopristiformes > Pristidae > Pristis > Pristis pectinata. The sequence goes on from NC_067405.1 coordinate 18,095,863, forward strand.
GTGTTACTGCTAGGCAAATAGGAAGAGCTATTTAAACTACCACCACATCCCTGCTCCTAGTCTGTAGGTTTGTACATTTTAGGATTTGAAATGCTTATCAATGTTCCTTTCTAAATGCCTGAAGGGTTTCTGCCCATGTCACCCTTTCAAGGTGTGACTTCCCAACCCTTTTCACTCTTTGGGTGAAAATATTTTTCTTTACTGTCCTCAGTTCAGCTACCACGAAGGACAGGTTCAACAGATCCTCTGGGAACAACATCACTCACACTTCCCCTCTGTGTCACACACCATTCTGATTTGAAAATATGTTTTCCTTTCGTCACTGGCACTGGGATTAAATCCTGGAACATCCTACCTAACAAGATTAAGGGAGTACATCACTAAAAGAACTGCATTGATGTTAAAGTGTACATTTCAAAGAAAAAGGGATTCAAGTCAAATATTGTTTTGGGTTGGCTCACAGAGAAAATCCCTTAAATGTTAATATAATAACAAAAATGACTTGGGGCTTTATTCTGTCATGGTAAATTTGTATATCAGCAAGACCAATGTTTATTGCCTATGGCTCTGTAAGTGGTGAGCTGGATCTTAAGCTCTGCGGTGAAGGTACTTCCAGAACACATCACAGTTTTTGTCATATCTTTCTGAAATTATTACACTTCGGAAGGCAGATTACTGTCAAAGGAGTTTCTCTGAATCTGGAGATTTTAATTCAAAAATAAACCATAAAAATGTATACAAGAAATACAAAACAGTATATGGCTTTCTTTACATTCATACATCCCACTTCAGGCTGAAGTCAAGCTGGCCCTGGAGGAATTGAGTGCTGTGACTAACAGGCATGAAATGGTGCACGCTGATGCCTTCCCCATCGTCGCAGGAGACTTCAACCAGGCTAGCTTGAAGAAGCTTCTGCCGAACTACTCTTGGCATGTCACCTGGACCCAAAGCACTCAACCACTGTTACACCACCATTAAGTGCGCCTACCAAACCATCCCGCACTTGCACTTTGGGAGATCTGATCATCTGGCCGTGCTTCTACTTCCTGCGTACAGACAGAGACTGAAGAGTGTGGCACTGGTGGAAAGGACCATGAAGGTATGGTTAAGGGAGACGGAAGAGTGTACACAGGATTGCTCTGAATCGGTGGACTGGACCATATTCGGGGATTCGTCAGTGGATCTGAACGACTATGCCACAATCGTCACTGAATTCATCAAGACCCGCATGGACAAGTGTGTGCCGACAAAGACATATCAGGTCTTCCCAAAGCAGAAGCCCTGGATGAACCACGAGATTTGTGGTCTGCTGAGGGCTAGATCAGTGGCATTCAGGACTGACTACAAGTCAAGGTACAACCTTTGGAAGACTATCACAAGAGCGAAAAAGCAATTTCAGATGAAGCTGGAGACACAAGTAGATGCTTGACAACTGTGGCAGGGCTTTCATGCCATCACCTCTTTCAAGGTGAGAACGAATAGCATAAACGGCAATGACACATCACTGCCTGATGAGCTTAATGCCTTTTATGCACGTTTGGAGAGGGAGAATAATGAGACACCTCCTCATTCCTTACATCACCCGATGACCCTGTGATCTCAGTCTCAGAGGTTAATGTAAGAACATCTTTCAGGAGGTGAACCCTCACAAGACGTCAGGCCCTGACGATGTACCTGGTCAAGTGTTTAAAAACCTGCACTGACGAACTGGCTGATGTACTTAGGAACCTCACACTTCTACGGTCTGAGGTTCCCACCTGCTTCAAGATGGCATCAATTGTACCAGTGCCCAAGAAGAGCAGGGTGACCTGCCTCAATGTCTACTGTCTGGTAGTGCTTACGTCCATCATAATAAAGTGGTTGGTCATGGCTCGAATCAACTCCTGCTTCAGTAAGGACCTAGATCCACTTCAATTCACTTATCGCCACAATAGGTCTATAGCATGCACTATCTCGCTGGCTTGCCACTCTGCTCTGGACAAGTGGAATACGTGTGTCAGGCTGATGTTCATTGACTACAGCTCGGTGTTCAAAACCATCATCCCCTCAAAACTTGTCGTTAAGGTCCAAGCCATGGGCCTCTGTACTTCCTTCTGCAATTGGATCCTTGACTTCCTCACTGGGAGACCACAATCAGTGCGGATTGGAAACCTCACCTCCTCCTCACTGACCATCAACACAGGTGCACCTCAGGGCTGTGTGATTAGCCCCCTGCTCTACTTTTTCTATACTTATGCTAAGCATAGCTCCAACACCGCCTACAAATTTGCTGGTGACACTACTGTTGTTGGTAGAATCATGGATGGCGATGAGGAGGCGTGAGATAGGTCAGCTGGTTGAGTGGTGTCGTAACAACAATCTTGTGCTCAACATCAGCATAACCAAGGAACTGATTGTGGACTTTAGGAAGGGGGAGTCAGGCAAGCAAGCACCAGTCCTCACTGAAGGATCTGGAGTGGACATGGTGAACAGCTTCAAGTTTCTGCGTGCCAACATCTCAGAGGACCTATCCTGGGCCCAGCACATAGATGCAGTCGTGAAGAAGGCGCTCCAGCATCTCTATTTTCTTTAAAGTTTAAGGAGGTTTGGCATGTCATCAAAGAATCTGACAAATTTCTACAGATGTACAGTGGAAAGCACTCTGACTGGTTGCATCATGCACTGGTATGGAAACTTCAATGCACAGGATACAGAGGGTGGTGGACTCAGCCAGTTCCATGGGCACAGCTGTCCCCACCATCGAGGGCATCTACGAGACGTGATGTCTCAGGAAAGCTACCCTCACCATCTGAGCTATGCCCTCTTCACATTGCTGCCATCAGGCAGGAGGTACAGGAGCCTGAAGACCCACATCTCAAGGTTCAACAACAACTTCTTCCCCACTGCCATCAGGTTCTTGAACCAACCTGAAAAACTCCACCACTACCTCGAAGTATATTTCTTTTTTCTCTCTCAACTTGCACTAATGTCATTATGTTTACTTTTATTTTGTTGTGTAAGTTATGTATAATTTAAGTTTGTTCATTTATGTTTGCCATGTTTGTAATGTACTGTGCTGCTACTGCAAAAAAACTATTTTATATCCTGGGTATGTGTGCCCATGACAATAAACTTAAACTTAGCATTTTCCAGTCTATATATTCATAGTGTTATTGGGTCTATCCCTTTTTAGTGGTAGCACTTGGACACTTAGTTTTTGAGAGGCTTTTTACACAGGGTTTAGCCCCTCATAGTGACAGCAGGACCTTAGATTACAGTCCTTCCCCACAAAGCCATTGCATTGGCTGTACCAAGCCCCATTGCATCACTTTGCATGTACTTCTGCAGCCTGGAATATGCCAGACAGCAGCATTGTCTTATGAACATCTTTTTGTACTGGAGGATCATCAGGTTTTGGGCAGACCAAAGTGCACCTTTCACTGAGCTGAAGATTTTCCAGTAGCACTTGATGCTTGTCTCTCAGAACAGCCCATAGATCAGAGAGTCCTCTGTTCTGCTGCTGCTTGGGGCAAACCTTGACAAGGACCCTTCCAATCCTTTTCCAGACCTTCTTTGCTAATCCACAGCCCACAAAGAACTGGACAATCATCTCATCCTCATTGAAGCTAGCTTGAGGGCACTTGCATTGCAGGTGAGGTGCCAACTGTGTAGGAAGAATCTGATGGGGAAGGTCTCTCTCTCACTACCAGCCAAACGAGGTATTGGTGCATGTTGGTGAATTCTGGCAATGAGGCATTCTGCCACATAGTTTTGACAGTCTGCTTGGGAAGCCATCTCACAGGATCCATCATGCCCTTCTCTGGCAAGGCCTGCAGGAAGTTCTGTCCCTATCACTGTACCACTGCCTGATGGACATGTTCAAAGGTATTTCCCTCAAAGAACTTTTCCATGAAGGACAGATAGTGTGGCAATATCAGGCCCATCCTTCACAGTATCGGGACTAGGTCGAACCTTGGCATGTGATGGTACTAGGTGTTTGTGTACTTTGTTTCTACACACAGCTCGATGCATAGGTGGCCATCAGGAAATAGGGTAATGTTGAGTATGTTTGTCCCCTTGTTCTCTGAGGACTTGTGCATCGTGACCTGTCGAAAGCATTCCATCTTAGATCCTCAGATGAAACAGAAGAAGGCTCAGGTGACTGCCATGGCAGAGGAGTGGGATCGGGGCCACAACTGCGCAGAATTCCAATGGACCTTAATGAACCTGATGGGGTTTTGCAAAGGTATTGACATTCCACGGTCACTAATAGTGGTGCAAAATTTTATTCCAAATTTTCTTAACTACTTAGTTGGGGAATTTAAATTCAGTTCTCATGTAGACTATAAACTTGCTATTAGACAAAGCCTTGGTGACAGCAGCTGAGAGGAGTCCTGATAGAAGTTTATAAAATTATGAGAGGCATAGTTAGGGTAGGCAGTCAGAATCTTTTCTCCGGGGTAGAAATGTCAAGTACTAGAGGATATGCATTTAAGATGAGAGGCAGGAAAGTTTAAAGGAGATGTGTGGGCACGTTTTTTTACACAGTGAGTGGTGGGTGCCTGGAACGGGCTGCCAGGAGGCGTAGTGGAAGCAGATCTTATGGTGGTGTTTAAGAGGCTGTTGGATAGATACATGGATATGCAGAGGATGAAGGGATATGGATCATGTACTGTCAGAAGAGATTTAGTTTAATTCAGTATTGTGTTTAGCACAGACATTGTGGGCCGAAGGGCCTGTTCCTGTGCTGTACTGTTCTACGTTCTGCCAATGCCGATATAACCATGAAGGGCAAACACACCATTGGCTTAAAATAAATGTGAAGGAAGAACACATTGTTTACTTGTCTAAACAAAGTTGTGACCTCATACTTTGGATGACCTCCACTGTTGAGGCTAAGATGCTACCTCTGGATAAAAATGACCTGTTCTGCATGAGGTCTATCTTGTACAACAATGCAAGTATTGACAAAAGGCTATCCTACCATAATTGTGATCAGACCGTAGTTTGTAGGTTTCAGGGGATCAAATTCTGAAAATCTATCTGTTCTCAAGTTGCTGCACATTGGATCATCTATTCTGGCTACTTTTAAAAGTGAAGAATCATCAAGAATAATTATCATTATATTGGAGAAAATCTGACAGCAAGCTCTCAAGGGCAATTAACAATGGGTAATAAATGCCTGCCTAGTCAGCTGCATTTAAATCCCATAAATGATTTTTTAAAGAGAGCGGAAGTATGAAAAGATTCAAATTAAGCTCAAAGAACAACTATTAAAGATGAATTGAACTGCCTAAATAGCAATGTAGTCTGCATCCAAAATAAAACTGAGGAACAGGAGACAATGATCAATGCTGATGAGCCAGATGTAACAGGAAATATCATCAAAGGTACATTAAGAACCTATTGCACAAAATAACAATTACTAAAGCACTAAGATGGAGGAAATAATATGATAAATAATGACAGAATGTCAGCAGCAAAATCTGATATCTTTGATCAAAGCAGAAATCTATATAGATTGAATTCAAAGAAAAAGGATTGAATGTGTTAATAGTATGGACCACCACTTGTGGAAAGGAAAACAAATATCAAAGAACATGTGAAATGAATAAGGGACATTAGATAATCATTTGATAGCTACCCCCAAATAAAATGGCCAGAAGTTAGTGAATGGAGTATTGAAAACATGTGCAAGGCTCCTTTCTTAATGCAATGTGTAAAAGGCCCAATGAAAAAGAGTACAACTGTATCTGACAATGAGTACTAAGCCAGAACTGAGAAACCTGCCCCCAGAACACTACGCAAAAGAAGTATTTCACTGTGTGTTTCGATGTACATGTGACTAATAAAGATCTTATCTTATCTTAACAAATAAGGTGTGGGTGGGAGGTGGGAATTTCTAGATAATTGTGGTTACCATTTAAGGCTTAAGATGATAATTCTATAAAGAAAACAATGTTCAAGTAATGATCCTTAAACACTGATATTTAAATGATGAGAAAGAAACTAGGGGAAATGCACTGAATAACTTGTGAATAAAAAAATATGAATAGAAGTGGGAAGCATTTAAAATAGTGATAAATAAAGTCCACGAGAAATATATCATAAAGCAGAAACAACCTCTGTACCAATAACACAGTGTGGATTTTAAATGTTACCCTCACTATTTTAAGCTAGAGAAAGGTGTACACACTGAGTAAATAGAGAACAGAGAGGATGCTAAGAGAGAATCAGAATCAGGTTTATTATGTCGTGAAATTTGTTGTTTTATGGCATCAGTACATTGCAAGGACAGAAAATTACTATAAATTACAAAATATGAAATAGGAATAATGAAGTAGTATTCATGGGTTCATGGACCATTCAGAAATCTGATGGTGGAGAGGAAGAAGCTGTTCCTAAATCATTGAGTGTGGGTCTTCAGGCTCTTGAACGCCACAGATCCAGCCCTCAGCAGATCGCGAATCTCCTGGTTCATCCAGGGCTTCTGGTTTGTGAAAACTCGGTATGTTCTTGAAAGTACACACTCATCCATGCAGATCTTGATGAAGTCGGTGATGGCCGTGGCATATTCATTCAGATCTGAAGACAAATCCCTGAATATGGTCCAGTCCACCGATTCAAAGCAGTTCTGTAAACTTCCTCTGCCTCCCTTGACCATATCTTTGTGGTCCTTACTACTGGTACGACAGTCCTCAGTCTCTGCCAACCTGCCGGGAGTAGGAGTACATCCAGGTGATTTGCCAAAGTGTGGCCGCAGGATGGTACCGTAAGCGTTCTTGATGGTGGTGTCACAGATTATGAAAAATTTCAGAAATGTGCAAAATAAAGAGAAACTAGGAAAATAAGTTGTCAACAGACAGAAAAAGAACTATTCCGCAGACACAAAAATTACACAACTACCCAGTATGGATAGAGTCACTAGAAGATGTACATAATAAACTCAAAAGTAATGAGAAGGAAATTGCAGAACTCATTACTTTGTCTCTGTGCTTGCACAGAACTTGGACAGGTAATTGTCAGATCTTTTTTGATCTCTCAATATTTAAATTAGAGAATTGATTAACTAATACATTTTAGGATATAACCTCTGATCTAAGTGGATTGCTTTCATGTATATAAGAGATTAGGGAAGAGAAAGCAGAGGCACAATTATAGTGAGTTATACTAGTGAACTAACAGAGAACTAATGTACTTTCTATATTTATGTGGGTGGTAAGAAATATAATGGAATTTTTACTCATGTAAACACAGTAAACTTTAATGTAATAGTGTAGTCCACATTGATTTAGGAAAGGGAGTCAATGCTTGATCAACATTGGATTCTTTGAAGGAGTATAGACGGCTGTAATGTGCTTGGATTTTCAACTGATATCTGACAAGTTTGAGCATAAACAATTGCAGTTGGAATAAATGCAGCTGGAGTGCAAGGTGCAAAAAAATAGCAAGCTAGTTACAAAATGGGGGTGTCTAAGGGTTAATGATGGTTCTCAGAAAGGTGTGAAGTGGCACTTTAAGATTTGTGATTGGGACGTGGTTTTTCAGCAGTCACATATCAATTTGGACTTTGGAAACAAAAATATAATTTTAGAATTTACAGGCAGCACCAAATTGAGGAACGTCATTAACATAAAGGCAAATTGCAATGCTAGATCAAAATAAATAACAGGATACACAATGCCCTGAATGAGAAAAAAACATTCTCTTCATCTCTGTCCTAAATGACTGATCCTGAGGCTGTACCTGCTAGTTTTAAACATTCCAGCTGAAAGTAATGGCCTTTTGGCAAACACAATAAACCTTCTCAGATTCTTGTTAATTTCACAAAGATCACCACTCATTCTTCTAAACCCCACTCTATTGTGTCAAAAATGTTGCCCTACAGACTCTGTGATTGCCAACGAGACTTGTATCCTAAACTCTTCCATTAAGGTCAATGTACTATTTGCTTTCCAAATTGCTTGTTATCTTTTGCTGTTTCTTGTACAAGGAATTCAACTGCCAAAGTTTACTTGTTTCTTACAGGTTGCACAGCATTGTTCTTTTATGTGCTATGTGATTCAATTTGAGTGAAATATAAAATATACAGGAAAATTGGTTAATTCCTAATTAACTCCACACTTTTCCTTGTCGGCCTCACATGTATCAGATGAGCTAACCTATGAAGACCCTGTGCATGGAGAGTGGTGCATGATACACAGCTAGATCCCATATCTAGGATTTTACTTCATCTGTCTGTCATCAATGTAACTTAAAGAGAGATCTGGAATAACAGCGAAATAATTGCTATTGTCACTGTTTAAAATGCCTGTCACCATTTTCTTATTTGCAATTCCAGCATTTCCCTGACACCTGACGTCAGGGTGATTAATGTCCTTTACCACATCTTACCCCCAAATGCTAGATTCTACTCCTCTGATTCATTTCAAGGATCCAGGGGACACTGGGAGATCTATACAGTTACCTATCTTGGATATAATCCATTAGATCTGAGAGACTGTAGCCTTTAGATTTATGGGTTTCCCTAATGGCCTCTTCCTAATAAACGTTATGTAATTTTATAACCTCACACACATATAAATAGCAAGGGAAAGTGTTTATGATGAAGCCTCTCATCTGTTGTAATTTCATTATATTCATTATTAAGTAGTCTCATGAATAAATTCTTCACAAATACTTATCGGGAAAAAAACCCTTTTTGTTTGAACCAGCTGAAAGATTCACTTAAGTGTGCACTTTTTTGCCTCAAAATTAATATGAAATTATTTTTCTCACCACTCTTTTGAATTAATTACTTTGAAGTTCTATATTTTCACTGGTTTTAATGACTGCTTAATCTGTCTATTCATTCAGAGGAGCATGACCTCAAACACAACAACTTTTATCCTCACGGGAATGTTCCTAGAGTGCTCTGCACCAATATTTTAAATAGTTTCCACAATTGCCCTGTTGTTTTACCAGTTAATCTCTGCTGCCAATTTATCTTGGCTAAATCCTCTCCCATTCCTACGCAGTTTGCACATTAAACTAAAACTAATTATATTCTAATCATTGTGTTTTCTCTTACTTTCATGTTGCTGATCTCTGATTCATCACCCCAAACTTAGCATATTATATCAAAAATAAAGTGCTGGAAATGCACAGCATCATGCAAAAAGAAGATAGTTTAACACTTGATGTGCATCATTTGTTCAGGTGCTGGATAATACACTTGTGTTACTCTGCTGCCTTCCTGTAATGAGGGGTTGTACCTGGAACTTTAACTTGCCTTTACTCCTTACTGATGTTGATGGATTTACTGTGCAGATTTTAGGTTGGTTTTAAAGTTACAGTATTTGCAATTTTTCACTCTTATTTTGTATTTGTGTCTTTTCTTGTAGGGATTTTTAAAACAAGTTTCATAAATTCTATAAGTGCCTTCTACATTTAAACTTCCAATATGTATTGAATGCATTCCATTAACGCCTCCCTGTTTAAACAACCCTGGTGTGTTCTCTCAGGCTCCTTTTGGATAATTGAAAATTCTCCTCGTCACTGGCTTATTTATTTCTGCACAGCTTTGCATAATTTGGTTACTGATCCTTGCATTAGACCTTCCAACCTGAGTCCAATTGGAGCAGTAACCATTTATAAGATATAAGATATCTTTATTAGTCATACGTACATCGAAACACACAGTGAAATGCATCTTTTGGGTAGAATGTTCTGGGGACAGCCCGCAAGTGTCGCCACACTTCTGGCGCCAACATAGCATGCCCACAACTTCCTAACCTGTACATCTTTGGAATGTGGGTGGAAACCGGAGCACACGGAGGAAACCCATGCAGACACGGGAAGAATGTACAAACTCCTTACAGACAGTGGCTGGAATTGAACCCGGGTCGCTGGCACTGTAATAGCTTTATGTATGCTTTCAGAGGAGAAGCTGCCAGTTATCAGTCCAGTGAGTCCTATTAGCTTCTCCTGGTCTTTCCATGCTCCCACTATCTTATCTGGTGCAAATGCTGGAAGCATAATTGCCACTGTTTCCTTCAATGTGCTGCACAGTCATAATCAATTCTGGGAGTAATTCCTCTGACCTCTTCTCTGAATTCTTTTATTTCAAGAAATGCCACACAATCCCTTCAATTTCATCCTCAGAATCTGTGTTAAAAGTGACCTGGACTTGACAGATGAGAGTGAGGTGGTAGACAGGTGTCTCGTGCTGCTCATGGAACATGTCTAAAGCCCTACTTCATTAGTAGCAGAGAGAATGATTTTATCATTGATGGAAGATGGGTGTAACAGGCAAGGCAAACATCTGTTGTCTAGTCCATCCATATCTGCCCATTGGACAGTGTGTAGATGCGGACTGACTGGAGTGGGTGTACTGTGCTATATTTCAGTGTGTCTGAAATACAGCACAGATCACATATAATGAAGGCTTCCTGATGGACATATGTGAACCAGATGGCTTTTTACACTAATCTGCCAGATTTGTGGTCAGTGTCACCAGTACTAGTCTCTATTTATTTAAATACTTGAATTGAAATTGCCAGACTCCTGTGGTGGAACTTTAACTCCTGTCTCCAAGCTCATAGTTCAGACATCTGCATACACATTCAGTAACTTATTTTTATGCAACTCTTCCCCAGTATAACTCTTCCTATCCTTTAGATTTTTTCAGGAGAATTGTTTTCACAATCATCTGCATGATCTGTAAACTTCTGGAGTAAGCCAGAAAATTTAAAGCAAAAGATTTTATGTTATTTTGTTGATAATCTGTATCAGAGTTGCTGTTTATTATTTATGGGTTTCTGTGGAACTACAGCAGAAGTATCCACCTTCTGACTGCTGATCCTGTATAAGATTTCTTTATTAGTCACATGTACATCGAAACACACAGTGAAATGCATCTTTTGCGTAGAGTGTTCTGGGGGCAGCCCGCAAGCTTCCAGCGCCAACATAGCATGCCCACAACTTCCTAACCCATACGTCTTTGGAATGTGGGAGGAAGCCGGAGCACCCGGAGGAAACCCACGCAGACATGGGGAGAACATACAAACTCCTTACAGACAGCGGTGGGAATTGAACCCGGGTCGCTGGCGCTGTAAAGCATTACGCTAACCGCTACCGCTGTTGTCTGGGCAAACCAGTGCTGTAGATAGCTGGTTCCCTGAGTTCCTCCTGAACCTTTTGGATGGAACTATAAGTACTTGAGGCTTACAGATAAATCGGTTTATTATTGTCACAAGTACCAGGGTACAATGAAAAACTTTGTTTTGCATGCCACCCTTACAGATCATTTCATCACATGATTACATTGAGGTAGTACTAGGGAAAAGCAATGACAGAATGCAGGGTACAGTGTTACAATTACAGAGAAAGTGTAGTGCAGACAGACAATAAGGTGCAAGGTCATGATGAAGTAGATTGTGAGGTCAAGAGTCCGTCTTATCGTACAAGCACACTGTTCAGTAGTCTTATAACAGTGGGATAGAAGCTGTCCTTGAGCCTGGTGGTACATGCATTCAGACTTTTGTATCTTCTGCCCCATGGGTGGGGGAGAAGAGAGAATGTCCGGGGTGGGTAGGATTATGTTGGTTGCTTTACTGAGGCAGTAAGAAGTATAGACAGAGTCTGGTTTCCGTGATGTGCTGAGCTGTGTCCACAACTCTCTGCAGTTTCTTGCGGTCACGGGCAGAGCAGTTGCCATACCAAGCCATGATGTATCTGGATAGGATGCTTTCTATGGTGCATTTATTAAAAATTGGTGAGGGACAATGGCATTTATGTGGATGGACCAGAACAGGCTATTAACCATGTTTACTCCTAGAAACTTAAAGCTCTTGACCATTTTGACTTCAGCACCATTGATGTAAACAGGAGCATGTGCACCGCCCCCCTTCCTGAAGTCAATGACCAGCTCTTTTGTTTTGCTGACATTGAAGGAAAGGTTGTTGTCATAACACCATGCCACTAGGCTCATTATTTAAGATTCAGCCCACATGGTGTCATCTGCAAACTTCAGATTGAGTTAGAGCAGAATCTGGTCACGCAGTCGTAAGTGTACAGAGAGTAACGTAGGGGGCCAACGACGTCTGTGGGAAGAGAAATGGAGTCCTGACGAAGGTGTCTTTGACCTGAAAAATTGACTCTGTTTCTCTTCCCACAAATGCAGCCTCACCTGCTGAGTATTTCCAGCATTTTCTGTTTTTATTTTATGATATTACATAAACCCTCCTTACTTTACAATCCAAAATCACACCCGTGATAATTTGATAGACACATCCTTCTCTTTTGACTGCACCACCTTCATCCTGTTTGCCTGTTGTAGGGTCATAGACTGTCTGATATAGGAATCTGTGGTGGTTGGCGCAAAAAAGATGCTTTGATTGAGAAAAATTCCGGTACCCCTTGCACCTTCTACTGTACCCAGGGCAGGCACGGTAGGGTAGTGGTTAGCATAATGCTTTACAGCGCCAGAGACCCAGGTTCAATTCCGGTCTTCCAATAGAAAGATGTGTGATAGTAGGAGACAGACATCAGAAGAAGAAAAAGCACGCCTCTAATTGAAGTGTGCTTGAAGGTAAAGATCCTACTCGTTCGTGCTTCATAATCTGTGCCAATTAAACACCCTTAAGCATCTTCTGTTGCTGAATAGAGAACTCTAGTGTGGCCTAGAGGCCAGCCCAGTTAGCTGAGCTAAATACAAGGGACCAAAGATAATGCACAAACTTAAGTAATAATAAGCTCTGGATATAAAATCGGTTGTCAGAAGCAAAAAAAAAGTCACCAGTGCCCTAGATCAGATATAAATATAGAATCAGAATGGAATTCAGGCTCCAAGTGACTGGCTGACTTTGCTGTTGGTATGGCTGGAAATAGTGGGAAGAGTCATTGCTGGATGAATTCCCAGAATCCCATATTATCTGGGATGGAAAGCTTGCCAAATTCTCCAAATTTTTAAACAAGCATTCCTAGCATCTGGGAAAGATAATCTACCCTATGATTTAGATGATATGAATTAAGAAATCTTAAACAAAATCAGAGCCCATCAACATAGTCGTATGAAAGGGAAATCACATTCGGCAAATTTGCTGAAGTTCTTCAAGGATAGAGTCGCAGATATTCTGTCTTTAGATTTCCAGAAGGCATTCAATAAGGTACCACATAAAAGTCTCGAGTATAAGATAAAAGCTCGTGTACTGGGGGAAGTGTGTTAAGATGGATTGAAGACTGTTTATACATAGAAGAAAGAGAATAGGAATTAATGGCTCTTGTTCAAACTGGAAAGATGTATCTAACAGATTAACCCAAGGATAGTCGTTGGACCACAGTTATTTACCAGCTTTATTAATGATCTAGAGAAGGAGGCAGAACGTAAGGGATCCAAGTTTGCTGGTAACATGAAAATAGGTGGGAGGGCATTGGGACAGCCATAAGGATATTGTGATTCTGCAATGGGATATAGATGGGTTGAGTGAGTGGGCAAAAGCTTGGCAAGAGGAGTTGGACGTAGGAAAGTATGATCACAAGATCACACAAGATCACAAGACAAGGGAGCAGAAGCAGGCCATTCGGCCCATTGAGTCTGCTCCAAAGAAAAGAAAGGGGAAAAGAAAAAGAAAAAAGAAAAGGAAAAAGAAAAAGAAAAAAAGAAATGAGAAATGGGGGGAAAACGTCTGCTCCATGAGCTAAAGGAAAAAAAAACAAAACACTATTCCTTTCTAGCCCCAATTTCTGGCCTAATCCCCATATCCCTTGATACCTTGACTAATTAGATACCTATCTATCTCCTCCTTAAATGCCTCCAATGATCGGGCCTCCACTGCTGTACGTGGCAGAGAATTCCATAAATTCACTACCCTCTGGCTAAAGAAATTTCTCCTCATCTCTGTTCTAAACCTGTACCCTCTAATTCTAAGATTGTGCCCTCTGGTCCTGGACTCACCCACCAAGGGAAACAGCTTGGCCACATCTACTCTGTCCAGTCCTTTCAACATTCTAAATGTTTCTATGAGGTCCCCTCTCATTCTGAACTCCAGTGAGTACAGTCCAAGAGCCGACAAACGCTCATCATATGTAAGCCCTTTCATTCCGGGAATCATCCTCATAAATCTCCTCTGAAACCTCTCCAACATCAGCACATCCTTCCTAAGATATGGGGCCCAAAACTGCACACGGTATTCCAAATGAGACCTCACCAGTGCCCCACAGAGCCTCATCAACACCTCCCCACTTTTATACACTATACATCTCGAAATGAATGCCAACATAGCATTCGCTTTCCTTACTGCCGATCCGACCTGGTGGTTAACCTTTAGGGTATCCTGCACGAGTACCCCCAAGTCCCTTTGTACTTCTGTACTTTGAATTTTCTCCCCTTCTAGATAATAATCTGCCCGTTTATTTCTGTTTCCAAAGTGTACAACAGCACATTTCTCAACATTGAATCTTATCTGCCACTTCCTTGCCCATTCTCCTAAACTATCTAGGTCTCCCTGCAACCTTCCTGTCTCCGCAATACTCCCTACTCCTCCACCTATCCTGGTGTCGTCTGCAAACTTAGCCACAAAACTATTTACTCCATCATCCAAATCGTTCATGTACAAAGTAAAAAGAAGTGGCCCCAACACCCACCCCTGTGGAACACCACTAGTAACCGGTAGCCAACCAGAACAGGATCCTTTTATTCCCACCCTTTGCTTTCTGCCAACCAGCCAATGCTCCACCCATTCTATTATCCTAACCTGTAATTCCATGAGCTCTCATCTTACTAATCAGCCTCTTGTGCGGCACCTTGTCGAAGGCCTTTTGAAAGTCTAAATACACAACATCTATAGCCTCTCCCTTATCCACCCTACCTGAAATTTCCTCAAATCTCCAATAGGTTGGTCAGGCAGGATCTTCCCTTCATGAAACCATGCTGGACCATGATGAAACCATGATGGTCATTACTTTGGTAAGATGAATCAAAAGACAGATTATTACCTGTATGGAGAGAGACCACAAATGAATGGAGTACAGAGGGATTTAGGTATTCTTGTGCATCAGACAAAAAGTTAGCAGACAGCTGCAACAAGTAATCAAGAAGGGAGTGGGAGTTTAAGAAAATAGAGAAGTATTGTTACAATTGCACAGGGTGTTGTTGAGGCCACACCTTTAGTACTGTGTATAGTTTTGCTCCCCTTATTTAAGAAAAGAGATACCAACTTTGGAGGCCATCCAGAAGATATTCTCTAAACTAATTCCTGAAATGAGAGAGTGTTTTTATCACAAACGGCTAAAATAGTTAGAATAATGGAGGGTGATTTTATTGAAGCAGGGGATTCCAAGGCGACATGGCAGGTTTGACATTAAAATGTTTCCACTGGTGGGCAAGTCTCAAATGAAGGGAAATATTTAAGAAGATAAGGTGACAGTTATTTGATGTTTACTACCCGACAATTCAATAGCTGCTTGTAACGCCGGGGAAGAGACACATAAAGAAAAAAGCTGTTACTGGAAAAACTATTGTCTCCTTTTAACATGCTTGTATAAAAAAAAGTGGAAACAAAAGACTACCATGAATCAGATGGGCTTTGTTTCTTTGCAACATTATGTGGGTAAGTGATATGAGGAACACAAGCCACAACTAAGCATCTTTTTAATAATAGTCAATTCACAGCCCTACTAAACATGTGCCACATTCCAAACTGATTAGAGATGGTCTACTTTTGGTCAACAGATAATATGCATTTTCAACTCTTCTAATTGTAAAATGCATGAGGCCCATTGTAGAATTTAGCAATCCATTAAAATCTCACTGAGATAATTGTGGCATGGTTTAATGGAGAACCAGCCAAGCTTTCCTGCAAGGATGTAAATTCATTTGTCATTAAGGGAACTGCAGGTTCAATTGACCGAGTACGTTGCTAACAGATGGTTAGTGTCTCATCATGAAAGGATTCCTGCTCAGTGACCACTAATAATCTGACAAAGCTGGAACATGGACTCGTCAAGCAGAGGTCGCGGCACTGAGGAGGCCTCAGTTACAATAGCTCCATTGGAGACAGGAGACAGGAAATTGCCAAACTCGTATTTCTTCAGGGATGCAGAAGAACACTTTGAATTCACTGAAAAATAGATCTAGAGCAAGTGGCTATAAAAATAATTTGTTGAAATGTCTACTCTTATTTGACAGATTTGGATTGATATGTCATTACATTAATAAGAGGAAATCATATTTATTAAGTATTACTGAAGTAATGAAGCATTTTTGTCAATGATGAAATTTATAATGAGATACTTTTATTGCTGATTTTAGTGCAAAAAAGTATTGGATGATTTCAGCAAGCTGCGGAAAGGTTCTGTCAGTCAACTATCAGATTTTAGGGCAGGATTATGATTATATACAATATTCCCATGAAGATTATGGTAATAGCATAATGTTCAATAAATAAAGATCTTTGCCACTTCTGTCCAGCCATATTCCTAGTAATTTTTGGATAAGAATCAAAGTCTTGCAAACATAGGCTGTTCAATGTGACTGAATTGCTTTGGTAGGGAACTAGCACAGAGAATATGGGCTAAATGGCTTCCTTCTGTGCTGTACCTTTTCAATGATTCCACATAGATGTTTGTATTGTTATGTACCAGCAACAATAGAAACACACTGAGTCATGTATAAGTGTTAGAAACTATTTTTATTAATAACTACTTATGATAATAAGAAAAGTAAAAATGTTAGATATTAAACATTAACCCCAAAACTAAACTTGAAGTGTGTATGTGGCAAATTCCCAAACTCCAAGTCCAGGAATAGCTCTCAAAGTTTAGTTCAGCAAGTCATCAGGTGAAATGTGAGCAAAGGCTTTTGCAAAACTACCATTGACTGAAGAGAAAATGTAGATAGAATACAGAGAGAAATTACGAAATCCAAATGTTCCACGATGGAACCCATACGACACCTCAATCCCTGATGATCTCCATTGCCTCGGTCCAAAGTATCTGCCACCCCGAAAGGCATTCGAGATGTGGCTGCCCACATAAATACCTGTTTCCCAGTACAGGTTAACAACAAAGTGGACTCCACTTGTTTGCTCCAAAAATCCATACATGGATTGTGACAGACACAGTTATTGTTCTTCATCCATTGTTACAGAGACTCTCTCTCTCTCTCTCTCTCTCTCTCTCTCTCCGTCAGCACGTTGTAATCTTCTTGCTGTCATGACAACACCACACACACACACACACACACACTACTCTACTGTACTATGTCTTAAAGGGACATTCACCAAAGAGCAACCTAATCCGTAACAGTATGATCAATGTAGCTCTGAATTGCCTCTGTTTTGATTAAACATTCCTAGAAATTTGAATCTATGTCATAACTAGATTGCAGTCATTAAGAAGAAAATGAAGGTAAGAAGAAAATGAAGGTGAGAAGAAGGTGAATGACCATGTTCGGATTCATGTAACCTTTGTTTTGAAAATCAGTTTTACTTTGAAAATAGAGGAGAAATAACTTTACTGTTTTGATTCTGAGGGGGTAACAACATATACATTTACTGGTACATCTTGTTTCTGTTAAACTACTGGTTTAGTTTCAATAATTTATTGCCTAAATCTCAGCTTAATTAAGCATGTTTAATTCTGCTTCACCTAGTTGAGGCAATCAAGAGGAGCCAGAGCGCATTAACAGGATTCCTTGTTTCATGCATGTTTTTTTGTTGTGATTACATGGATTTTAGACAGAGTAAGGCACTTAAGACCTGCTTACATGAGAGCAGTGTCGTTACCAATCCATTTTGGATATCATGTATTTCCCGTGAGTGGATGTCCAGGCATCTGTTACTTGCCGTGAGCTTTCAATTTTTCATTGTATGTATGCCCAGCACCCACCTCCACCCTGCCCCTACTCCATCTTATCTATGAACTAGTTCCTGCGCTGGGAAAAGTCAGGAGTTGTGGTGGTGTGAGAGAATGTGGAAGGTGGAGAGAATCAGAAAAGAGAATTGATGGAGAGTCAATGGGAAAGAAAGGACCAGAGGAGAGAAGAGCAAGGTGGAGAAGCTCTGGCTCAAAACCATGAGCAAATGCATTCAACTGCAGTAGACCCATTATTTCAAGTTAAATGCACTAACATTAGTAGATGTCATGAGATCAGACATTTGCATGATTGGATGTCATGTGATCAAGTTTCCAGAAATGGCTTCAATCCTGATTGCCCTCCACTGAATGAACACACGACCTTATAAAATCATACTGATATATCAGTTTCTGACCAAGGAAATTAGATTTTGGATAAAAGATAATGATGCACACAGATGTTTCCATAGACTTCCCTTTGGCCTCAACTGTGCATAAAATCGATATTAATGTGTTTTGCTCCTTATGACTTCACTCAAGCATTAGATTTGGGTTAAGATCCCAGAATATAGCCTCAGTATGAAAAAATTAATACATTTGCTCAGAGAAAGTCAAGAGAAATTGAACTCAATTTATAATCATTCACATTTTGAAACTAATGTGGAATGACTTCTATCACAGTTGAATGTTACCCTGCCTTGTAATGAACCAGATAATTATTACCATCAATAAACAAAAGCTACAGATTGTGATGCTGTGAATTTCAAACTCCTGTTCCCTCTCGTTATTCACATTCGCTATGACTGTGCTGTACTGTTGCAAAGCATATGGGATACATACCGGATGGCAGCCAATTAAAACCAACTATAGTCGCAGTGCTGATGCATCTTTTCCAGTGGTGGGGAAATAGCACAGTTGCCCCTATCAATCATCTGAAATGAGCACACTGGCTTTTAAGATGAAGAAACAGGAGGGTTGGGACAATGAACAGTGAAGCCATCCTCAAACAGTTTGAGTTTCAGAACATTTTATAAACAGTCGAAGTGTGAATGGACTTCAATAATCATTCAGGGTGCAAGAATTTTTCTTTTGAAGCTGATCATTGACTACAGGGCTCTGAACTGTGAACTGAGTTATTTATAAACTCATGCAGTTATGAGTTACATTATTTTTGTCTGACAGTCGGCAAAGGAAGGCTGGTTGTGCATTTCATGTATAATTTATTTGCCAGCATCTGCACAGGGACTGTGTTCTAATTACCAATGCACTCCACCAACCACTCTCTGTGAACATACTTTAAGGATATAGTGACTTATTCAAACACAGGTGGAGGCCATTCAGCCCACCAGTTCCATGCCAGCTTCCAGCAGAATAGTCCATCAGTCCTGTTCCCCCTCTTATTTTCCTGTAACCATGCAACATGTTCCTGTTCAGATGCCCATCAACTTCCCTTTGGTTCTTTTGCCCCATATCTACATTAGGAGTAAATTAGAGCAGCCAATTAACATACTAGTAAGTCCTTAGGACATGGGAGGAAACTGGAGGCCCCAGCAGAAACCCACACAATCACAGGGAGAATGTGCAAACTCCTCATTGACAGCACCCACATTCGGGATCAAACCTGAGGCTCTGTAGCAGTAAAGTAGCATTGCTAGAAATGCTGCCGTGCATATGTACTAAATATGTCTTCTCTAACATTTTAAATTTATCTCTTACTCATTTTTTATATTATTGCACTTAAGGAAATGCCATTTCCTCTCTAACTACTCTCTTGAAGTTGGACTCAAAACTACACCCATTCCTGAACTATTCAATCAATGTTATTATGCTGAAATTTCCTGCCAATCTTGTTAGAATATACCTGAATGCAAAATAGGTGTAAATGAATGTAAACCATTAGGTCCCACAGTATGTGGCCAAACAACAGCTTATATACTTTCTCTTGGTCTGAAAATGAAAGTTTCAACCATCATTTTGAGCACATCATTTATCAGAAATAGCAATCAGGGAAGCTCTTCAATTTTGAATGTGACCTATTTATGTCATAAAAATTCATTCACACGAATGTAAAATACTACACAGCTCTCAGCAGGGATAAATAAGAACAAAGTTCAGTAAATTGCAGTTGAACTTTTCATCAAATGTTGCAGATGAGTGGTCACTGACCTGAAACAAAACTCTTTTTCACATGCTTTTTCACTAGGGTAGGGACATGTTTGGCACAGCTTTGTGGGCCAAAAAGCATGAATTGTGCTATAATTGTTCTATGTTCTATGTTCTATGCTGCAGGTGTGGCTTGAGCTGCTGGACATTTCTAGAATGTTTATTTCAGATTCCAGAATATGCAGTGTTTCCTCCTGAAAATCCACTCAAGCTTTGAAGAGAGTGTCAAAGCAAGGCCAACAATCTTGTACATCTTAGTCAGTAGAGAGCTGTTATCAAGGGCAGAAATGTGTGTGGGAAGTGTAATTGATGGACAATTGTGAATGACCAAAGAGACTTGGATGTAATAAATTTGTAACTCAATTATAGCTTAAATCCTGTGAGCTTTTGGTGCCTTGATTGCACCTGTCACTGGATACGAGAGTGAGAAAATGTAAAATGGTGGCAGTATAGCCACTGCTTCAGGATGCTGAAATGGCAGTCTGAAGAGTTTACTGAGGTATTTTCTGTGAAAATCTTTGGGATCAGGTATTTATAAAAGAAAGCTCTGCTAGAAATATGGTAACAGGAATTTTGGAGGTGGATCTGCAAAGGCACATTTATTCATAAATGGCAGTAGTTTTAGGATTGCAATTTATTCTCCTTTTCTCTCTTTTCACCCCATTGCATGCAATAAATCAGTTCTGGCTGAGGAATTAATTAAGGTGAACTGCTGTAACCTCTTGGCAAATTTGCTCTGTAACCAAATGCTGTGAGATATTGAATAGCAACTAGCAGAGTCTAAGATAGAGGTTTGTGATCTGCTTGACTCTCCACACAGCATCTTCATTGGATAATCCAGCTGATTTGCAGATAAGAAATTGCATGTAGTAATTGCCTAGTAACCAAACACAAATAATTACATTGTCTTCCAGCTACTCTTGTTTCACCACTACTACTAGAGATACGAAAAATAATTATTCTTTAAAATATTCGTAGATGCGTTTTAAGTTTTAGCAATGCAGAGCTCAAACAATAAATGTGTATAAATTAGCCTATTTGCTTTGTAAGTTACCAGTAAGAATGAGCTTTCTTTTTGAATAGTTCACTTGTTGTAGCAGTGGAAATACACATTAGCTCCCTGACAATGTTTGCCACTAAACCTTGGTGTTTCTAGAAAGAATTTAATAAGTAACAGGAATTCCCATCTTGAATTACTTCAGTGACTGCAGCAGGAGTAGCATTAGTTAGATCCTGGGATGTTTTATTCCTCTAACTTAGAACCATGGAACTGCTGCATAAGTGTAATGTGTCATTGCACATAATACATTAGAAGTGTTGATCCACTTCCTAAATTCCTGTCACCATATTTCTGACAGAATTTTGTTATGTAACCACCTGAGAAACATTATGGGAAGTTTTCCTCTATTAGAGAAGTTATATAAAACCAGTAAATTGAGGATTAAGCAGTCAACTGAAGAATTAGTTCATAGTTTCAGTCAGTTGAAGTACCCACAATCCTATTCCTGTGTGGATGACAGGATGAAATAATTCACTATAATATTGATGTTATGGTTATTTCACTACCTTTTAAAGTCATTGTACAATGTCAAATAGTATAAGCCAAAAGATAGTCATGAGTTAATATACAGATTGAGTGGTATTGATGAGAAGCAGCTAATTGATCTTATATGAATTCATTCTTACAACGCCAATTGTGATTGGAGAAACAGGAAAGATACTGTAAATGGAGTAGAATTTAGGATGAAACTATAGAAAGTATGAATCTTTATGTTGGAAGCTGATGGTGAGAGGATGTTTCCCCAGCCTGGAAAGTGTAGAATTGGGAGGCATGATCTCAGGATAACGATTTAGGAGTGAGACATGGAACTCTATTGCTTAGGTATATAAATTTTTGATACTTTCAACACCAGAAGGCTTTGATTGCTCAGTTGTTAGGTATATTCAAAACTGAGAATGATAGATTTTTAAACACAAAGGGAATCACGAAGACTGGTTATCAAGTGGAAAATGGATGAGATAATGAATGGTGGTGAAGGCACTGGGGAGTTTTGGTTCTGTTGTTCCTTTTATGTTCTTAATAGAGAAATTCTGAAAATAAATGTGACAAAATGCACAGAAGGAAGGAATTTTTCAGTGGAGGGTGAATGAATATGGGATATGGTTCAACATTTCTACACATTCCTGCTGATTAACAAAATCAGTTGATTCTATTAAGGTTTTCTGCATTCCTTGTAAAGTATATGATGATATAAGAGTTGTTTCCATCCATGGGTAACAGCACTGGGGGCCAATACAGCTGCAACTGCAAAAAATGAGCATTCATGATGGAAAATAAATGTTAAAAATTCCAGGCATTGTTCTTTACAAGTTCTTTGCTTTACCTTCTAGGCAGATGTTAGTAACAGTCAATTACACTTTCAAACTGTAATAGAGAAAACCTCCACTGTTGGTGATTAGAAAAGAGATTGGCTCAGATAGATCTCCGGCCCTAAAGCTTCATCCATTGAATTTGTATTGTCTGAGATCATTCAAGCCTTTGGCCTGTGACACTAGTGTTTCTCTGTGGGTTTGCTGAACAGGTGGTTGTTACAGGGGTCACTAGATATATTTAGCATCTGAAACCCGAGTAAAGCCCTCGCTGATTGGTCTACTGGTTCACAGGATAATTTAGACACTGATGCAGCCAGTAGCTCTTGACCAGCGTTTCTTGGGAGGGGAGCGCTGGGGAGGCTGTAGCTGCTGGGGAAATTTACCTGTAAAAATAACGGGTAAGATTTGGTTATTTCTGTCTTGATTGTGATTAACTGTGCGTTTGTAAGGTGGCACTGCTTTTAATCTGTGCTTCAGTTATTTTACAGTTTGCCTGGCCAGGATGGATTAATTGGATTCTTGACCTCTGTGTAACATGCAGTAAACCTTCTCTTATGACTCTGGTTTTATGATGCTCTCCTCTTGGTATACAGTCAATAACAGCTTCTGGTTCTGAGTTTACTGCAGTAAGTTAACCAGACCCTTGGTTATTTTCTTTAGCGATTGGAACTTTCAGTAAAAGCTAAACAGCCTGTGTTCCTAAATTTAACCATGGGCTCTGGTTGCCTCAGAAGGAATTGCAACTCGGCAAGCTAAACTAAACCATCCAATCACACAGTAGTATTAACTTATGTGATACATAACTCTAAGCTGAGTAACAGCTGTTGGAAATCCTCAGTGGTTGATCGAGACATTTCCCTCTCTTTCCCCATTACAGAGCCACCCACTGTGCCCTGTTGTTGGCCGAACAAACAAATCATTCCTTGGATCAAAATTGTGCATTGACATCAGTAGAGTTTCAGTTTATTTAATCATTTGACATTAGCGCCTAACCTAATTTCTCCCTTTTCTTTATAACTATAAAAGAGTTGCAGAAAAACTGAAGGGAACAGATTCTTACAGCAATTGGATAGTGCCCAGTCTCATTTCTGTGAGGTCGATACTTATACTTAACCGCTGACGTCTAACAAGTATTTTTGTGCATGGTATGTCTGCCATTAGCTATCTGTCTTCCTAGATCTATATGTTGGGCTCCTCCAAACTTGCTTCTTTACTGACACTATTGCAGACCCCATAGAAATAACTTCCATTTGTTTATCCAGTTTTTGTCCCATGTATTATTTTTTCCATTTGGTTTAGAATCTGACAGACAGTAAAAATGGAAGAAGAAGAAGAATATGAAGAATATGAAGAGTATGAAGTGGAAGAGACTGTAACGGTAAGAAATGGAAATGATTACAGAAATGTGATTACCTGGAAAGAAATCAACAAATTCACATTCTCATTGCAATCTTGATCTGATAGCAAGCACTTAAAAATAATTTCCAGTGATCCATTTCACCAACAATTACAGGCATATTCATTTCAATAATTAAATAAACTTCATGGTAATCTTTTTTGTTAAAAATGGCAGTAATAACCAGGTATTTGACCCACTGATTTATCAACCTTTTTAAACAGATTTAGCATTTGAAGTGGGCTCATGAAAGTAATCAACAGCAGACAAATGTGTCCAAAAATTAACTAACAAAAATATTCCTGTTATCTTTACACTGAATAATTTTTGTCTTTAACCAAGCCCTTGAGTGTAAGCACCTCTTAAATTGAACCTTGTATTTTATATTGAAAGATTTAATAAGATTAAACAAACAAAAAATCCTTCTGCCCGCAAACTTAACAAAAAAATTCCCTTAAGATATTCTACTGGTAAACTAAAGCACAAAGCTACTTTTCCTCTGCTTTCTGTGATATCATTCACTGCTATTTTTTCACCATGCCAGAGTCTGCTTTGGCTGTCAGCACTTATCAAAGGCATGCTGAGCTCACACAAAAATGCAGCATCCAAGTTCAAACAGGCTGAGGAGTCAATTCTCTAGCTGTTGGTAGGGCAGAAAGTCTTCTGACAGATTTGTGTCAATAAGATTTGTGTGTAACTAAATGGTTTGCATTATCTTTATATTTTCCTTCTGGTGTTGCTTTCATCTGGAGCCACCATTTTGAAACCAACATGAATTGTTTATTAAATACTGAAGGCTAACTATGGGTATTATTGATCTCACATCAGTGACAGGCTTATGGTGAATAATTAGTATTGTTAGGAATATTCTATTAAATGTTAGTTGTAGACGTTGCTGGTTATAATTTATATTTTAGCAGTTTCCTGATTTACTTTTCCTTATCTTCTTGGTAAACAGTCTCAATACTTTCAGTTAGTAATTTTCTATCATTTTGGATTTTGCTTTGTCCCACCTCGTGGATCACTCATTGACAACAAGAACTATTTTTTTTCTATTAATATCCATTAGATTTGTTCCATCTGTTTAATTATATCACTGCTAGGGATTCTCTCATAGGGGCTGTCAGTCCTTGTGAGATGAAATTCTCTTAGATGTTTTGCTTTAATGAGAAATCAATTCACAGATAGTATTTAAGCACTTGGTGATAATGTAAAGTTGTGCTTTATGGAAGGGTTAAAACAGGTTAGCCAGAATGTTCCCACATTTCACTCAGTTATTAAGTGTACGGTTTAAGGTAACATTGAGCCAAATAGACTAACTATATCATTGGTCAATTTTCAGTTTAATTCAGATTAGACTTATAGACATGGAGAGATACAGCATAGAACAGGCTGTTCTGTCCATCTGACTATCAACCACTCATTCACAGCCATCTAGATAAATCCTATTTTATTTATTCTCCCCACATTCTCATCAATTGCCCCCAGATTCTATCACAACAGGGGCAATTCACAGAGACAAATTACCTACCACCTACATGTCTTTGAGATGTGGGAGAAAACCCACATGGTCACAGGGAGCATGTGCAAACTTCACATGGATAGCACCGGTGGTCAGGATCAAACCTGGGTCACCAGCAATTTGAGCAGCAGCTCTACTGGCTGTGCTGCTGTGCTGCCCATGTTGGTTTCTTCCATTTGGCTAGTGGTCAGTGGTAGAGCACTTCAGTTGATTGTGGTTACCCTGGTTTAGGAAATGAGAAAATACACCTGCATGTTGACTTCTGATCACTATTCAGCCTCTCCCCTCTCCCCACCCAACCTTGAAAATCAAAAAGCTACAGCTGGAAATCTGAAATAAAAAACAAAATGTTGTAAGCACCCAAGCAATCTAGTAGCACCTATGGAAAGAGATATATAGCAAATGTTTCAAGTCAGAATTTGTGGTCTTTGACCAGAAGCATCAACTCTTATTTCTCTTTCCACAGATACTGATTGACCTGCTGAGCGATTACAGTGTTTTCTGTTGTTACTCTTTACTGGAAGATATGTATAGTTATCACATGATCAGGCTTATTGGTAATACTTCTTACAACTGAAAAGTTGGCTAATACGCACTGTGTACATTTACACCTTTGCAATGGATATTTGAGCTAGTTACAGTGCTGAATATGGACCTGTACCTCAACGTCAGGGGAAGAAAAGGTGAAATTAGGACAAAGTAATTAATTCCCCTCCCCCCTCAACTTCCACTGCTTCTCTCAAACTAGTCACTGCTTCAGAGCTGTAACTCTTGCTAATTTTCACTCTCTTCCCTTCAGAAATACTAAAGGAAATTGTAACATCTCAGCTATTGCCTTACAGCGAGATTAGATAACATAGCATCATTAAACATTGCTCTGAACTATACCTAAGCAGTCAAAGTTGCTGCTGCAATGGGTTTGTTCAAGTTACCGTAATGAAAATCAGTGAGCATTTTTAGTGGATTTGATAGTGTGGCTGTTTCCTCTGGTTCAAGAACCAAAAACGTGAGTTATAGTCTCAAGATGGGCCATTTGGGGTTGGTATGAGGAGAAATTTCTTTGCTCAAAGGATTGTGAGCTTTGGAATTCTTTCCCTAAAGGGCTGAAACTGCTCAGTAAAGGAGTATATTTAAGAGTAAGACAGCAAGGTTTTTGACATTAAGAAAATAAAAGGAAATGGTGACTGAGTAGAAAAGTGGAGATGGTGTAGAATATCCGCCATTGAATAGGAAAGCAGCTTGTGGGACGACATGGCCCATTCCTGCATCTATTGTTAATGCTTTTAGGTTCTTAATATAGCCCTCCAGTGGTACCAAGCTACACCATAACCTGAAAATTGAAAATAAAATTAATTCAGTACTACTCACAACACAATAAGGGAATTTCTCTTACCCGAGAATGTGGATAATTACACATTCTTAAAATGTGAAAAATGTCAAATCTCATTTTTTTTCTAAATTTGAAGGGATGAATAAATTCTGCTTATTGAGCTTTTAAATGGAATTTATATTGGTTAACTTATGGATTTTGCCAAGGCCACGTTGAAATCTTCTACAATAATATTGTTTGTCATCTTGAAAGTGTCATAACTAGCTTGGAATTTGTGTCGAGTTCCTTATAATATACCATTCAATTTCAGTGTTAACTGGATGAAACAGTAAAATAAAAACATTGTAAAAGAGTTATTGCATTGTAGAGTACCTGCATGTTTATATTTAAAACAATCTTTTTTTCAAAGTACTTAAATTCCCTATCTGCCTAAAAATCTTTGTGAGGAATTTAAAGCTGTCATTGGGAAAAAAAACTTACTTTGTAGCTTTGAAATCAAAATTAAAAATAATTTATTAACTGGGAATATTGTTATTCTGCTGTTGATGTAGGATAAATTTGTTATCTTTTTGATTGTCTTACTGGATAGAACAATCTCATTTCATTTCATTCTGCATGCATTGTTTAACATTGCTGTAACTAAATGAAGGTGTCATGAAGCATTTCCTGTGTTTCTAATACAATCAGTGCACATGGTACTTTGTCATTTACTGGTCTTCCACACCCTTGTTACTAATCTCATACAATCTGCTTCCCAGCTCCATCCTCCATTGTTCAAACATTAAGCCAAACTAATTCACATTATAACCTATGAAATGGGCAATAATGCTTATGTGGTTATAAAGTTCATTTGGTGTAATTGAAAGCTAAAGCTGTTTTCATTGCCATCATTGTGAAGAGTTGCTTTTCAAATACGCCCCATTTGTTTCATTTTGTCGTCATCTACCTGAAAATGGCCAAATTCCAGCTCTGGTGAGAGTCCATGAAGTCTTGTTAAGTATTTGAATTAGAAATTATAGGCTGTTATACTGTTTCAGCTCTGAAAATCGCTGGGTGATCCTAGTCTTGTGTAGGAAGTTTAAGTTAGCTCCAGGCTGGCTGTAATGAGCTAAACCTACTTAAATAGATCAGAGAACACAATAACAACAGGTTCAAAATGTATGATGTGAATCAGGTAACACTATAGGGTTTGGAAAAGGTCACTTGAGCAGTTTATTCATGTATCCCAATACTGCTGTTGACATCATGATAAAGCAATGGTTGCTGTAGATGATTTTCGTGAGATATATAATAAATTAAACGTCATTCAACATGACCATAGTAGAATTTTGGGAAGTTTAAAAATCTTTAATTGAATTAAATATAACATTATCTTCAGAAAGAAGACTTTATTTCTTGCGATTCTGAAATACTAAAACAAATTTACCTAGAGATATGTTGTATATAATTTTGACCAACTTTATAATTTTACATTTATCCAAGAGTGTGGTTGAATTGGTTTACGTTCACTCCCTGTTTCATTGTTTGTCCACTACCTCCTTCCACTGGCAACTGATTTCCATAACTCCCCTTCTCTTTGATTACATTTCAAAGTCAACTTCAGTGACTAACTGGTGTGGAAAATCATTCCTGTCACTGAGCCATTTATTCACTCTGTTCTTTCCGGATATGTAACACACCTTAAGCATGGCAAAACAATTCCCGGGAAATGAACATCCAGTTATATGAAGAGATTTGAAAGCCTGAATCCTTTTGAAGATGAAGGGGAAATTTAACAGAGGTTTTTAAAATTATCAGGCATTTGTATGGAGTAGGTGATGAGAGTGGGAGGTCAATAGTCAAAGGAAAATGAATTAGGATAGTTGGCACAAGAATCACAGGAGAGATGAGGGGAATTATTTTTTGTTATGATCCAGAAAGGTTAGTGGAACCAGATTAAAATAAAAAGAAAAAAATCAAATCTTTGGAAAAAAAAATCCAAGGAGAGTAAGACTAATAATTTAGATTTTTCAATGTGTCAGCATAGACACGGTGGGTCAAATGGCAAATGCTTCCCTGCATTAGGTTTTGTACAAATGGTTTCAATATTGGTAAAAGTCCATCACATCATTTTAAAACATGTCACCTATATAAGGCATAACTAAGATGTAGTGATTAGCATCATCAATTGCATGTATTACAAATGATCACAAAAATGAATATTTAGCAATAGTATGTTAGAAGCTGCTTCTTTCATCAGTATTATTTGGATATGACAGCATTGTATTAATGTTGTTACACTCATAATCACAGGCATCCATCTATAATAATTTGAACTCATTTATTATGACCAAAATATGAGGCTTTTTTCAGCCCATTGGGTCCATTTCAGCTCCCAGCAGATCAATCTCTTCCATTCCATTCTCCACCTCCTGGTTCCTTGTAACTTAGATATCCTGAAATGCCTATCAACTTCCCTTTCATTCTTTTACCACCCAAGGGGTAATTTACAGTAGCCAATTAACCTATTAGCATATCCAAAGGAAACCCACCCAGTCACACAGAGGGGAAATGAAAACTCCACTCAATAAACACCTTAGTTGGGATCAAACCCAGATCCCCCAACCTGTGAAACTGGAGCCAGAGCTGTCAAAATTAATTTTGAAAATCTTCTGGGAGTAGAATTGGACAATCATGGCAAATTTCTAACACAGAAGGAGATTGAGGGTTGAAGAAGAGTTATCTAACTTTACCCCACCTTCCAGCACTGGAGGAGACAGGTCTTCAGGTACACACAATGTACACAAAAGATGCTGAGTTGTAAAATCTCACCTGCTTCACTAACATCCTTCATGAGGTACCTACTGACTCAACTCTTCAGTCTTTACTCTTTAAAGAATATGGAGATTACTGGACGAGCAATCTAGGGACCTGAACACAAATCTCACCATGACAGCAATGGAATTTAAATTCAGTTATAATTTAGAAAAATATTTAATAGCTCACGTGGTAATGATGACTGCAAAAACTACTTCATTGCCTTAAAAAAAGTCATTTTGTTCACTACTGACCTTCAGGGGAGGAAATCTGCCATCCTTACCTGGTTTGTCCACTATGAACTTCCAGACCCACCCCTTGTGATTGACATTTAAAAAGCCCAGCGATTCACCACCACCTCTTCAAGGCCGTTTAGTGAAAGTGAAAAATTGCTGGCCCGAGCAGTGATGTCCAGATACTGAACAGCAAATAAGTAAAAAAAACCTAAGTTGAATGGTAAACCATTGAAAAATTGCAGGACAAGGAAAAGGCATTAATTTAGCAGTTTCCACTGCTTTTGGATGTCCCAAAGCACTTCAAGTCAACAGAGTACATTTGAGAAGTAGTCATTATTGCAGTGTGGGAAATGCAGCAGTTAATTGGTGCCCAAAAAACTCCCACAAGCCAACACTGAAATGCATGAACAGATAATTTATTTTGGTATTGTTTGCTGAGGGAGTATTCTGAGCAGAACATGAAGGAACACTCCACTCTCCTTGCTCAGGTAGTGCCAGGAGGACTTCAACATCCAATTGAGGAGCAAGATGATACTTTAGTTTAGCCCTCTTAAGAGTGCAACATTGATATGTCAGCTTTGGTTAGATGTTCAGATATCTAGAGGAAGACATTATAACCTAGAAACAAGAATGCTGCAACAGACATCTGCATAGGGTGTTCTAGAGACTGGCAATCAGTATCCCAGATGAAACTTTTATATGAATTGATATTGTATTGACAGAAAGCAGGAGAAGGCATTAATGAGAATATAAGATTCAATCAGTTGTTCATAACATTACATTGAAAGTATAACAAGGATAAAGCCGTTCAAAATTCTCACTGATACTTATCCTCTGCAGAACAGTACTTTTGATCCCATGAGGCCCATTTTGCTTTATCCACAAATCAGTGTGAAAGAAGAAGAACATATTTTAGGACTATGAGGGAAGTGTAGGGTCTGGGTCTAGCTCCATTGCTCTTGTAGAGAAGTGTAAGCATCTGAATGGCCCTTTCTGTGTTGTTACTATTCCATTATTTATCCTCTGATTCCAGCAACTGTCACCTTATTCCAACAGTTGACATGCTCTCTGCTCTAGGCAAGAGGAAATCTGGAACACTCTCCCCCAAAAACCTATTGATGTGAGGTCATACAAAACTTTCAAAACTGTATTTATCATTAGATCAGCGTATTAATCAATATGGAATAAAATAGGATTAATGGAGTTATAGAACAACCGTAATCTAACAGTCTTGAGGATGATTCCTGCTCCTAGTAAATCCTATGTAAATCGATTCAGTTATACAAATCTAAGCATTAGCTGGAATAAAAAGATGTTAGGCTATTTTAAACTGCAGGATTTTTAATGGACTCACACAGAGCTGGAAAATAATTGGACAAAAATAAAAATGATAACATTTTGGTTTTGATTCTTCATGGGATTTGCCCCATTGTAGTATTATACTCATGGAGGTGAGGAGGTGACAAAGGGAAAAGAGATTACAGAGGTTAAGAAGGTAACAAAGGTAACTGCCTATACAGGCATGCATGAAGCAGCAGCTTATGTGTGTTCCTGATATGGGCCACTGGGCTGACAGATCAAGATCGCTAAATTGCATGAGAATATGCTGTTGTATGTTTTATTGTTTTGTTTTCATGATAAAGATCAGAAAGCACAATTATGCAGCCTGTTACTGCTGCTTGCAAGGAGACTGAAACTCCAGTCTTTGTGCCAAATGACATGTGATTTGCTGATCTTCAATTTACCAGAGGGATCAAAACTGTGAACCAACCCTTAGCTTTTCAGGATGGAGGAGACAGCTGCTGAAAGATCAGGTTCTAAGCAGAATTAAGCAAATCGGTCATGCCTGGATACAGCTCGTAATCATTACTGTCTTCATCATAGCTCCCTCTGTGAGTAATTCAAAGCAAGAGCCAATCTGATTTATGTCAATCCAGAACAGCTCAGTGAGAATCCAAGTCATTAGTGAGGACATTTGCCCACATTACTTGTTCTAACTGCAGGTATTATTGAGAATCCTGGAGAGGCACTGGGAGCTGCTGGAACATGTATCTTGTTTATTCAGCTCTAACCACACTGCACATATGCTATACATTCACATAGATTCTTCTGCTTAATCATTTTTCATGTATTGATATTTGCAGATTTAACCTATACACAGGTTTTCTGAGTCACTTTGATCTTCACAAAGGAACTTGCATTATTGGCATTGTATCCATGTCTTGAATTAAAAAGGTGTCACTTCTTAACTCCCTTCAATAGAATGTTGCATTGTTCCTTTGACACTCTCCACTGGAGCAATTTCTGGAATGCACCGGCAATCATATAACTCCAATATTCACAACTCCAATAATCCATTATCCAGTGGTTTGGAAATCCCATTGGATTGACTTCGACACCTGGATCACCATGTATAGATTCTGGCACTCCCTCTGACATATCGGAAGCCTGGTTCTTGTGCTCCCTTTAAACTCACTGATGCCTGGTTCCTGTGCTCCCTTGAAACTTACCTGGTTCTGTTTCCCTTAAAACCTACTGCGTACACTGGAAAATTTATTATACGACTGTATTGCGTAACAAACAAAAAAAGTAAATTAAAAGTGTGTTGGAGTATTAATTGGAATCGTCTGGAAAATCTGGCAGCAGCTAAATCCTGAGGGTGCTGGATTAATGGAATTTAAATGCAGCTCTTCCTCAATTTGTGAATTCAAGTAATTCACATGATACAAATTCAATTGTTTTCTCTTGATCATTGTCTATTACGGGACCAATATCAGCTCTTACTCCATAATCTGAAGTATCTGACATTCTTGTACATTCTGGTCTGAAATATCATCTGCAATAATTTCATGCCAGTAGTTTTGGGTGGAAGTAAAAATCATTAATTTTTAAACATTTCAAATTCTCTTTGTCCACATTCAACTGAGCAAATGCATTGGGCAGTTCCAATTTGGCATCAAGATTCTGTAAGGTAGGAAATTGCTTCTTGATTCAATGTCACCTTTTAATCAACATATGGCAGATCAGACTTTGTCCACTTTAGATACTATTACATTTGGGATTTCCCAGTTATTCTGAATTGTCTTTACCAAAACATTGTTTTCTAATTTATCTAACTCTTCTTCCAGTTTGTGCATCAACGGGTATGGAACAAGTCAAGGCTTACAATAGGTACATTTTGTATCTAACCTGCTATGAATATGGTATTGTGACTCATTGTACCAATATAGGGACACCGGAAACTTCATCCTTTCTTTCCCAGTAGCACGTCTCTGCGTGATTCTTGGTCTAATTTCAATTTTCTGAGATGAGCTGTACATCAATGTTGATTAACTAGTTTAATCAACCAGAACCATCGGTAGTTCTACTTTCTGACCGTTATGACTCAATAAACATTTAATCTGGCCTATTCTTTAATATCTTACTGTCCTCTTTTGTTAAGGATACTTGGCAGAACTGATTTAGTTATGTACCTTGTTCATTATTGAGCAATCTGCTACCATTTTGATATTCATGTCAATGCACTGATCATTTAGCCACACTTTTGTCTTGAAGTCATCTTGAACTTTGCCACTGCTGCTGGCAGCATAAATGTTATATACTGTATACTCAACTCTCCGTTTAACATTGGCTTCAATGCTGTTTAGATCTCCTGTCTGTCTTCCGTTTGTGGATACTTGCCTTCTGTGAAGAAATCCACTACAGGAGTTGTCTTGGTTCACTAACTTGGGTTCAGTCTTGTGCTGAGCATATGTGCACTTTTCTTCCTGGTAGTTAAAACATTTTGCCATTTTAAATTGATATACCTGTGATGAATGGCTCCCGTTACATCTACAAAAGCAGCTCATGTCAGTCTCACCATCTGCTGTGGAGTTTGTTCTGGAACTCTAGCTGACATTACTGCTCTGTAATGGTAAACTGCAGTTGTAATTGTACTTTGCAATAAGATGAAATTCTTCAGCATCCCTTCCATAAAAGTTGCAATATTTATACACAAGATAAAATGAGATTATGTGTGCTTAATAACATTGGTTCAATTCACTCATTGATCAAACCACAAAACAAATATGTTGCATAGTGCAAGGTCAAAAAATCACCAAAAAATCAGAGTTGAAGTACTGAGAGTACCTTCTGTAAGGCTATATTCTCACAGGCTGTCTCACCTGGCTTTTGATTTCCAGCTCCAAGTATGTAGCCCTCCGCAATTTCAAATGGTATAAGATTGAAACTATATTGTTACTTAAGTATTATTTTTTAAATGAAACATCTGTTCCTTTCTGTGATGTTAAAATATTTGCTAATATACTGTATGTTTTGGAACTCATTTTGGAATAGTTTCCTTGTACTTCTGCATACTGTCACTTTGCACAGGCCTACTTTCATCACCATCATCACTACTAATTTCCACTCTGTTATCTGCTCTACACCTTCATGCTTTCTATGCATAAACTGAAAGGCTCATGCTCCTGACCATATACTCCCAGGCTAGAGTTTGAGCAGGTATTTTGACCTCTTCAGATACCATTTCCGACAAAATGTCATGTCACAGCAGAACACACAAGCTTACTATTTAGGGCTTGGTTCCTTCACTGGCCACAACCTCTGAGTCATCAAACTAACTTCAAAAGATTTTCTACCATGACTTTCATGTAGCTGAAATTGTCAGGAGTTATCCTGGCACACATAATCTTGAAATGGCTTTTGTGGCTGTACTGCATTTCCCTACCAGAGTTGTGCCAGCTTTCATGCAAAGGACACAGCTAGGACTCTCTCAAACCATGCTATTTCCACCTCATGCAGAGATTGGCTAATATTCTCTCTCGTGTCAAGACTTGCTGGTATTCGTTCAGGGCAGCAGTTGTTATGCTCAGTGATGCTGTTCTTGCCTCAATGTACTGCACTGCTCACCAATACTGTCATCTCAAAGCCTTCTTAGTTGACACAGAATCAATTTTTTTCTTCTTGCTTCAAGTGAGACCTGCTCTTTATGTCCACATTTCCAACTTGTATACACACATTATTTGTTCTACTTGAGGGTAGTGGCAGTAATATTGTGAAGCATGGGGAAATAAGGAGAGCTGTGCACCTTGTTAATTCAACTCTCTAGAAACACTATGTAAATGCAGATAAACCATACATTTACATACGCCAAGACACATTTCTTGTCACTTATGGCAGGTTAAGAGATTTAATTGAACTAATATCCAATTCTAAAGCAAAAATCCTCTGACAACTGTCCCAGTAAATGCAAATAAGTGGGTTTGAAAGCATAGTAAACTGCAATATCACAAAATAGCAGGAATAAATCTAGGAAATTCCACAATATAGCAAACTCCGAAGCTCTTCATCCAAACTGGTTAATGTTGGTTCACCTGGAAACTTTGCATAATATTTTGCTGCTATCGCACAGGCCTCATGTTAACTGCAAACAATTTCACACGTCTTTCTCCTGTGTCAGCTGTATTATGGTGGGGGCTGCATTCAGTAAGTATCAGTATTGTGAAGGCATGATCCATGGATGCTTAAAAAGATTGTTCAATGCTTTTTAATGCTCAGTCTGTTTGGAATTGAAAATGTTTGCAAGCATTCGAATATGTTTATTGAGCGGTATTTATTGCTTTGCAGTAATCAGCAAGGGTAATGTTTCAAACAGAATCTCATTGGGATCTAAGATCATGATCACAGGAACTGTACAATTATTAAGGGATTTACGGTGGTGAGTTCTTCACAATTTTGCCAGGAAACCTCAGTTTTCGCAAATTCCTCCTAATTAAAGTGGGGCAGTTGCCTCCAACTACACCTTAATACTGAAGAAAATTTATTTCTAGAAAAATGTGGTCTGTAAAGCTGGACAAATTGCAAATAATTTCAGATGTAATTGAAAACTAACAATTCAATAGAGACTAGAAAAAAACACGAATATTGAAAATATTGGATATATACAGCTAATCAAACATTGTTTAAGGCAAGTAGACAAATTAACAGATTGAACATAGTCTTTTTTTCACCATAATCCATATATATAGCTTTTTCACATTCTTAGGTAAACATATGGGTTGAAGTTCTATTGTGGTTTATTGGTAATATACACATGGATGGGATAAGGAATCTCCTTCAGTTAGTGAAAGGGATAGCCAATATAATTTAAACAGATTAAAAGATATGGACAGGAATTCCCTATAGATATGTTAAGCCACTTGTTTCTGATACTATATATGTTTAAAATTCAATTTTAGCTGCAGATCATTTCTACGATTTTTAAGAACAGTACTATGTTCACAAATATGCTGCTTATGCTGTAAGTCAGGAAAACCCCACGGAAAATGCTGGAAAGATTTGGCAGATCAGTCAGCATCTGCAGAGAGAGTAACAGCATTAATTGTTTTACCTAGATCACCTTTCATCAGAATTCAGATGAAAGGTGATCTACTTAATGTTTCGTCAGCCTAAAACATTAACACTGCTTCTCTCTCCACTGATCTTTAGCATTTTCTGTTTTTTAATGTTAACAAAGTTTCTTGCTTGCTGATGAATACAGCAATCTGCATCAATGAAATACCAATGGTCCATTGAATGCTTTGTAGCAGGCTTGATATTGCATGGCAACTTTAAGCAGATCAGTTCTGACTCTCAGCAAAATTACCGTATGTAAACTTTGCTGCAGAAAATGTGACACCTTTTATTTAGTTGTTCAATTAACATTCTCCTTTCCCACAAGGTTCCTGAATCACATACAATCATTCGAAAGGTAAGAACAGTAACAAGATTGAACCATTTGCAAATATTGGGAGGTGTTATTCTTAAGTTGTAGAATTGGTTCTTATTTTACTCCACTAATCGTGAAACCTTTTATAGCTGCTCAATGATATTTTGTTTCTTATAAGACTTCAGAGCCACAAACATGTATACAAGAAGTGAGAATGATAATTGGTAAATAACAATTTACATTGTTAATACATTGTACATTGTTAATTGAGGCGGAATGTGACTCTTTTTATCAGCTATTGAATGGCAATTTTTTGCTTTTCTACTAGTCCTCTGGTCCTCAAACAGTTATTCGAGAGGTGAGAACGGAGGTGAGAATATTTAGTGAATATTTGCTAATCAAAGGACAGAATAAATCCTGTGTGCTTCAATAAATGTGATGATTTGCCTAGCTGCTAAATTACTCTTTTTCTTTCCTACAAGTATTCAGAACCACGAACGATCATTCGAGAGGAGAGAATAGAGGTGAGAATAATTAGTGGTATTTGTCGATGCATATGATCAAAGATCAGATTAAATCCTGTGTGCTACAACAAATGTGATAATTCATCCAGCCACTAAATTATTGCTTTTCTTTTCTACAAGTATTCGGAACCACGGACGGTCATTCGAGAGGTGAGAACAATGACATCAATGATGATTGGGAATACTCGGTGGTGAATTTGTTTATAGGGAGATGCCCGAATTATGAAATTATGGCTGGGCTCAATGAATACCTTCTAGCACACATCAGGTGCAAGTTGTCACGTGCAATAGAAGTTCTCCACAATCTCCCACCATTATGGAGGGAACATTGAGGAGCAGAATTCAGAAACTGGGGAGAGGATAGTTAGTGGTGGGGGGGGGGGGTTAGGTGGATGGGGTGGCTTATTAGAGGAATCAGGGAATCAGAGAGTAGGTGGAAACCTTGGGGAAATATTGGAAGGACGTGATGTGGACAGATGATTGAAACCTGCAGTTGGGGTGTGGGGTGGTTGGAGAGAGGATTGAGGGATAGACACCTCAAGACAGAAAATCACAATTTGGGGCCAATGCGGCCCTAGGACACCAAGCAAAACACCTACCTGGAGGACGACATACTTCTTGGCTCCAGCAGTGGCTCAGGTAAGGTCAGGTCCTTTAGCTAATGCTGAAACAAGACTAAGTATTTGATGTGGGTCACCTGCATGGAAGTGTGGATAACAATTTCAGTCCACAGTCTTCTGCTCTGACTGGAACAGGCCTTTCAAGCAGAGAGGTTTGAGCGTTCCTGACTTATAGAAATAGAACTAATTCTATGTACTGCAGTAAATATGTCCATTTATTCAGCTGCTAAATTGGCATTTTTCTTTCCAACCAGGTTTCAGAGCCACAGAAAGTAATTCGAGAGGTGAGAACAATGTCTTGTCAAGTAACTGCAGAATATCTGATGGTGGTTAATTTGTTTGTGAGGAAGAACTAATTCTGTTTCATTCACTGTTTAAGGTTCACCATGGACAATCTGATTCAGGGCTGCCTGTCAGGAAAGTGAAAAAGAAAAAGAAAGCTGACACATCAAAGTTCATGACCCCTTACCTGGAACACAGTTATAAGATGCAGGAGCTATTTAGTCCGGTATGAAACCTGTATTCATTTAGTGGCAATGTATCTTTTACCTCAATGTTCAATTATTCTGTTATCTTGTTAAAGAATACTTCCTTGACATGTGAATCATGCTAATGCCTAGAGAGGGCATCATATCTAAGCCCTAGGGTGTCCTTACCTGATATTTTTAATTTTTAAAATATATAAATAAACTAATGGTGTGATTAATTTTTCAATGATTGTGAAGATGCTAGATCTCTTGCAAAAATTTGAAATGCTTTACAGGTTTCAGAGTTGGCTAAGTCTGGGGAGGTGATTCAAATGGCTGGTGAAACATTTCTTTAAGCTGGGCTTGTTCAAGCCCTGCCACATAATACCAGTTACTATTCAGAATTCACCAGCTATGTAGAAACCAGCTTCATTGAAAAAGTTGCCACTATTAGATTCTGTCCATGTACGTGTGGACCTAGTGACTGGGGAGTGATGGGCATGGGTATAAGCGTGGAGTGCTAGAAGTGATCACAATTTCAACCCCATTCTTTCCCTTTTTCTTTGTTATCAATACCTTTATTTCCTCTTTTTGCAGCTAATTCATTTTGTTTTTGTCATGCATTGGCCACCTAAGTTCCCTTCAAGCCGAATTTTGGTTTCCCATTACCTCATTTGGCTATTTATGCAACATCCTTGGCTTGCCCTTCTCTGCTCTTACCTGAGCCCAGCACATCTTCCTTCTTAGTCCTGTGCTTTATATCAATGGCACGAACTGTGATCTCTGTAAACTATGGGTGGGAGCTCTCTGATCCAATGAGAATTCCCACCCATCAATTTAGAGACAATACAATCCCAGATTGCTATTGATAGGCAGCATTTATTGATTGGACAGGCTGAGGTGACCAGTGCTCCTTGATGGATTCAAGCCAGTCATTGTTAAGAAAAATGGAAATGTAAAAGCTTAATTGAGATGTTTTTGCAGTGACTTCAGTGGTCCCTTGAAGGTTGTTTCATGGTATGTACCAATCTTGAGGAAAAGAACCATTATTGAACTCTGTTCATTGGTACACATTTATATTGGGAGCTAGAGAAGATATTTTCCCTTTTCTGAGTCTTAGAACTATCCATCTAGTGATCAGTGATTAGGCCAATCAGTGACTAGTACAGATGATTCTGATTTCTATGGCACATGCTCTGCCCATTTTTACAAAAACACTTGCAATTGTGATCTTAGGACTCAGACATATTAAACTAGGTTCCTACTAATTTTGACAGAAGTTTTGGAGATGTGCTTGAAAGCTAAATCAGGCAGGTAAATGGGCATCCATTGTCCCTCTAGAATTTCTTTTACTGGCCACCATTTATGTGAGAAACATTCTTTCCACATTTAAGTCTGAGTTACACTTCCGGCATGTTTTCCATGGACTAATGTGGCATCCTGACAAGGCCACCATATCTATGTCACTGGCTGAAGCAGCAAAGAAAACAGGCCAGTTAGTGCTCAGCTCTGAGCTTTGGCATGTTCTCGCCTGGTTCTGGTCTAGTGCTGAAGATAATACTCAGCTGCACGGTAGTAATGCAAATATTGTTAGTAGGGCAATAATGTCCATGGTGATAGTTTGCATTTGGGAGATCTGAATCACTGATACACATGGTTGAATTACTCCAGTGTATTAACATAGAACATAGAACATTACAGAACAGTACAGGCCCTTCGGCCTACAATGTTGTGCAGACATCTTATCCTGCTCTAATATCTATCTAACCCTTCTCTCCCACATAGCCCTCCATTTCTCTATCATTCATGTGGCTATCACGTGTCTAATTTTCCAGTGATTGTCATAAAAAGCGCCTTTCATAATTTTGGCTTGAAGAAATGTGATCTCTTTTTTAGAACAAGTACAAGGAACAATTTGAATGTGAGAAAGGGAAACCTTATGCCATCACCTCTGACACACCAGAATTGAGGAGAATTCGCAAGGTTCAGCAACAGCTCAGTGAGGTAGGAAGTTGGTTAATACTCTTGCTTGGTGGCATTATCCACTTCAAATCTCAGCACTTATTATGGATCCATATATTGGAAAAATACCAACTATTAACAAACTGTGTGAGTTTTATTTCTTCCCTTTTCTTCCTTTGCCACTCCAGCACCTCAAACTAGTCATGAATCCTTCTGTTAATTCTGGTACTAGCACAAAATTATGGAACGTCAGCCCAGCACAGACAATGAGACCAAATACCAACCCAAGAATAAATCTGAAAAGGATCTTTCTCTGACTGATTTGATTGAACCTTACTTCTCCACTTAACATGAAAGGTGTGATAGCAGAAGGGAGAGTGCAGAGGAGGTTTGCAAGGATTTTTAAAACTTAGTTTTGCATATTTTGGGATCTGGCATTACTGGCGTGTCCAGCATTTACTTCCCTCCCTAACTGATGGTGAACCACCTTCTCGAACCACTGCCATTCTTCTGGTAAAAATACTCTCAGAATGCTGTTGGGTAGAGGGTTCCAGGACCTAGATCTAGCAACGATGAAGGACCCAGTGATATATTTCTACATTACTATAATGAACGATTTGGAGGGGAACCTGCAGGTGGTGAGGATTCAGGTGAGATCCAGGGCCAAAGAATTATAGTTATGGGGGACAAACTGATTCATCAGAATGTGTTTATCTTGGAATAAAGAAGGTTGATGGAAAATCTGACTAGAAAATATGAGATGCCTGGACAGGGTGAAGAGAATAACCTATTTTCCTTAGCAAAAGAATCCATAACTTGAGAGCATAGCTTTAAGTTAATTGGTAGAAAAATTAAATGCGAGTTGAAAAATATTTTCACCCAATGAATACTGGGGGACTGGAACTCATGATCTGAAATGGTACTGAAAGATGAAACGCTTATTTAAAAAGTACCTGGGTAATCACTTAATGACCATAAACTTCACAGTTATAGACCAGGAGCTGAGAAGTGATAATAAACTAAAGTCCATTCTTGGCTCGCATCGACACAATGGGCTGAATGGCCTTCATCTGTACCATGAATTTCTATGATTCCACAATTCTACAAACCACTTTTGACTGACTAGAATAAAAATGTAGTAGCATCTCATTCATGGACAGGTCACACAGATAAAAGTTCAGTTTTCCATTGATGTAGCCACCAGGAACACCCAGCCTAAACTCTCAGTTTGATTAAGCTGGCCTGTCTTATTCTGTGGCATGTCACCATAATAATCTGCTTGTGCACCAACAATATAGTTAATGTGGTCTAAATCCATCCATGTAGCCTATATGTGCATATCCACATACAATGGATTAACTTCAATCTTATGAATATCTGTCCTAACAAAAACAAATATTAGATGTGCAGGAGATTGGGCCTTACGCTCATAACCCACAAAACAAAAGGTCCTCTACCAACCGTCCCCCACTGCACAGCACTGCCCTCTGAAAATGAAGCTCCATGACAAAACCCTGGAAAATGCGGATCATTTCCAAATAGTAACCATTTCTCACTGAGAGCAGACTTCGACAATTTTATTAAATGGAGGAGGACTCTTGAGATTTCAAGTGGCCTATTCCTGCTTCTAACTTGTATAATGAAATTCATAATCAGTGCACCAGCACAGGTGTTGGCTGTCTGAGGCAAAGAGCATTTGAAGATCACAAACTCAAACCCACTGGGCAGCAGTGATCACTGCCCTTTTGTATGTTTCTGAGACTTGGACCACCTACAATAGCTACAAGGCACTGGAGAGATAACAGCAATTCTGTCTCTGCAAAATTATCCAGAACCAATATCAGCATCCTTTCCAGACCAAGATTGAGACCCTACTTACACTCTGTTAGCTCTGTTAGAAATTAATTTTAAAAAATCTTTAAGCTATTGGAATGTCATAAAAACCCACTTGGTCCAGTTAGTGTGGCTTGCAAAAACCTGTTTTTCAGATACAGCAGGTAATTTGCTTGGGTAATTGAATACAACAATGGCGAGGGTATGCCTCAGTTATATAACATTTGATGAGACCACATGTGGAGTACTGTGTGTGCAGTATTGGAATTATTATTTAAGAATGAATGTGCATGTGTTGGAAGCAGTTCAGTGAAGGTTTACTGGACTGAGAGCTGGAATGGGCAGCTTGTCTGATGAGGAGAAAGTGGACAGGCTGGTCTTGTATCTGCCGGAGATAAGAAGAGTGAGAGGTGACTTAATTGGAACAAAGAAGATCCTAAAAGGGTTTGGCAGATTGACTGAGGAGGTTTTGTTGGAACATGGGATCATTGTTTAAAAATCCTTGTCTGATCTGGCCTAATCATCTCTTCAGATCTATCAATGTGGTGGTTTTGTAACCACCTTCTCAGTTCAAGGGCAAGTAGAGGAAGGTAACAAATGCCAGGATTGTCAGTGACATCCATGTCCTGTGAATGAATTAAAAAAGAGAGAGAATGGAATCTTTCCTTAAAGATGCAACAGAATAACACCGAGGAACAAACTAAAAATAATCGTGGTTGCCATGGATTGCAAAAGAGAAGATCAGATTTCATGAGCCTTATTGGATCCTTTGACACAGATGAGTCTGCTGTGGCAGATACAGTATATCTGGAGTTTCAGAATCCCTTCACAATGGACTCATGATCAAACTCAGAACATGTGAAGTCCAGGACAAGGATTGCATGAACCTTAGATATGCCATTTCTTGGAATGGCAGTGGCTCCCTCTCTGAATGTTATGGGAAGAATATGTGCGTGTGTATCCATAACCTTACTTCTCATATATTTTTATGAATGATTCACTGGGGAGGATCCACCTTACCAAAGCCAGAGTGAAATTAGCAGAAGGAATGTCAAACTGAGTATAAAACAGAAAGCAGAGAACTGTGGTGAATATTAGCTACATAGACTAGCTAAAGTTAGAATGTGATATTTCATAGGAATAAGTGCCAGGGCCACTGATAGTCACATTCAGGTTAATGATTTGGACTTGGGAATTGGAAGTTGAAAATGTGGGTGATACTAAACATTGGGGTCCAATTTATTACGAGAATAAAATGCAGAAAGACTTTAATAACCTCAATGAATGGACTTGGAATATCTTCTCTAGACCTAGAGGACATCATTATAAGATAAATCCAATGGAACGTTCATGAGAAATTCCAGTTCTCAAAGAGTAGTATGTGTAATGCACAGAAGTTGAGCCAACTAGCAAGACTAGATAACTAGATGATGGAGAAAGGACGAGAAAGATGGGACTGAATGAAATGGGTGGGAGAAGACTCATCAAACATAGAACAGTATAGCACTGGATGGGCCATTCAGCTCAAGATGTTGTGCTGATCTTGATGCCAATTTATACTAAATGTCCTTCTCCTGTTTATCATCCATATCTCTCCATTCCCTTCATATTCATGTGTCTATCTGAAAGCCTCTTAAATTACATCAAAGTGCATGATTCCACTACTACCCCTGATAACCCATTCCAGGCACCTACCATCCTCTGTGTAAAAAAAAAACTTCCCCCCTCTAACCTTAAAAGTATGTCTCTGGTGTTTGACATTTCTACCCTGGGGAACAGATTCTGACTGTCTACCCTATCTATGCCTCTCATAATTTTAAATACTTCTATCAGGTCTTCCCAATGGATTCTGTCAGGTCTCCCCAGGACTCATGTGGAGCTTAAACATTCTTTTGGAGGATTTGGTTGAATGGCTGCATCTTTACAGTAAACTCAATGTAAAACTTTGAAAAAGTTGCACCATCTGATCCAATTTTGTTTTCATTGTAAAGGTTAAGTATCGTTCAGATGCTGACAAAGCAAAGACCATGTGCCATGTT
Source organism: Pristis pectinata (assembly GCF_009764475.1). NCBI lineage: Eukaryota > Metazoa > Chordata > Chondrichthyes > Rhinopristiformes > Pristidae > Pristis > Pristis pectinata. The sequence continues at coordinate 18,139,644 of NC_067405.1, forward strand.
GATGGGACAGCCCGGGATATCGAACATGCTAAAAATGTTTCACAGTTGGTTAGCAAGGTAATATGACTTGCATTTAACTATCATAGATAATTTTATTTAACATTATAATTTCACTGCATATCCAACTCGGATTTGTGACCCTGCCATTCATCTGCTTTTTCCAGGCGCTGTATAAACAAAAATGGGAAGAATCGAAGGACGTCTACCAATTGCCACCTGATGCACCTGAGCTTGTGCGAGCTGTGAAATTTGCTGAAGCTTTCAGTCCGGTAATGGAATCAATCTACCAAACTAAGCCTTAGCAGTTGTTGAGCAAATGTTGCTCTCACGATCTTTTACCTGCTTAATTGTCTGGTTTTAGAACAGTCACAAAATTATTTGCTATTCTGAGAAAGAGAAATATCATTGAGGAGTACTCTGTGAGTCTGTTGGGAGTCTCGCTAGGAGGTGGGGCCCAACTGTTTGAACTATGCAGGTTTCTGGAGTGAGTTTATGGAGGTACAGATGCTGTCTAAATCTACAAAGCCCTAAAGGATCTGAGGCTATAAGGTCAGTGGCTATAGCTCTCTTATTTCTTCTTATTACTAATGTTCACTCAATAATGACTTGTCTGGTTTCTCCTGATGTGCAGGGGTTCAGGTAAAGGTTAGGGTCTCGATATTCATCTTTGAGGAGACTAATAGGGTAGCTAAAAGACCTTTGCATCGATTGCTTTCCTGTATAAAAGCCTGGAACCCTCCAGACATTGTAGTTTGGATAAAGATAGGTGTTCACACATCACACCAAGACTTACACCAATAGGGGCTATTCCATAACCCTGCAAACATCGGTGGGAGGGATGAGAAGGTGAGAATGGAAAGATATTTACAATGGGTTTGATCCAAAATATTTATCATTATTTTGTAGACAGCCATTTTTGTGAAGTGTAAATGCAGGAAATTACATCAGAGCATGAAAATACAAGTCATCGGATAGATAAGCATTAAGTAATAGGTTAAAGTTTCTAGATTCTTAATTCTTTTGCAGGGATGCATCTTGTTTTGCCAGGTTGTTTTGTAGCAGCTACCATTAAACCTTAACCTACACTGCAAATTTTCACTCAGAAAACCTAGTTTTACTTGTTGCTCCCATGTTCCAATCAAATCAAAGTTTACTAAGGTTTCTGCTGAATGGCTGAAAAACAGACCAATGTTCACCAATCAGAAATTGAAGTGGTTCCCAGATAACCTGTTCCCAGGATGTGTCTGGGATCATTCTAGGAGAACCATAGGAGTGAGACAGAGTGATCTTGTTTGTATGATGGACTGTGTTTTCTTTTAACTCCTTCCCAATAATATAACCAAGCTTAAAAATGTGTTGTGTGAAAAAATTATAACATGGATTCTATATTCTTCTTAATTGTGGGATGATTGAAGAAAAGTCAATGGGTTGTGCCATAGCTCAACCCTGCTGCAAAGTACTTTTAAAGATTTCACACTAAAATGAGATTTTTTCAGATCCAGAATTTTGAATGTTTTGTGTAAAACAATTAATTTTAATTCCAGCCAATATATCACTACTAGTGCTATAGTTATCATTGAAAATTCAAACACTGAACTGCCAATGATTTTAAATGCTTTACCTTCCTTGGAAGAAATTGTACAAAGAAGCCTGGGAGGAGGAAAAGCCTTTCTACTATCCTTACACTGACAGTCCAGAGCTGAGACGAGTCGCCAGCGCTCAGAAAGCACTGAGTGATGTAAGTAATTTGGGCAAATGTAATTGGGTATTTCAGTTGCAGGGAGTTTCCATACAGTGATCACAAGCATTGAAATGTGCTTCATTTACCAACACAGTTATTAACAAAGAAAGACCAATGATAACGAAAAACTTCACAGGACCATATAGCACAGAAGGCCATCCAATTTGTTTTACTGCTTTAGCACTCTTCTCATCACCCTGCAAATTTTTCCTTTTCAATTACTTTTCCATTTTCTTTTGATATGTCACTATAAGTTTGCTTTCAGTAACCTTCCAAGCAGTCAATTCTTAAAGTGTATCAGAATGCAGAAACTCGTACTCCTAGAGCTGAGACAGAATAAAGTTTGAACTGGTCCTTTCTTGTGTTATAGTGTTTCATTTACACATTTATTAAGTTATGCTATCTGTACTCTGTTAATCTGTATGAGGCCCTCTCCCAGTCACATTAAAAGCTGAATATCCCAATCTCTTTTAGCCTTTCCCCTTAACTGATGCTATAAATCATCCTTTGCTTAATTGTTCTGGTAGTATGTATTTGAGTATCGTATTCACTTGTTGATTGCTGAGCCATAATTACATGATGTATTATACAGAGGTGCTTTGCTTAGTGCTCAGAATAAATTTCCAGGAATGAGAGTGCTATTGGAATTGGTGTGGAAAGGGCATGATACAGTGGTGCAGTGCTAGGAACTGCCACAGACCCCTGACCTCCTCATTGCCATTTACAGCTGTCTACTCCTCTCTTTCTCTGGTTGCACAACCCACCCCAGCCCTAAGATTTCTCTGTGGTAACAAAAAGAGGAGAGACAGCAATTCCCAACACACTCAACAGGAGGTGATGAGAGAGGCTCTGAGACCCAGGTGGTCTGTTAGCACACGGAGTTGGCGCAGCCGTGGCCTGCACTCACATTTTTTTTATTTTCACAAATAAACTTTATTCATAAAGAAATTATACAAGAAATACAAAACAGTACATTGCTTTCTTTACATTCATAGTATCAACAAGTTTCAAATTCATTATGTTGTCAAGTCAATACATACATAGTGTCATCAAGTTATTGCATGGTATGCACAAAGTGCCAATGCCACTCATGTGGCCTCTTTGGTCAATGCACCCTTCAAGTGTCCAGTGGTGGCAGGCCCTTAGATTACAGCTCTTCCCTACAAAGCTTTTGCATTGATGGCACCAAGTTTCAGTACATCCTTTAGCATGTACTCCTGCAGCCTTATGGACATCTCGTTGTACTTGAAGACAATCAAGTTTTGGGCAGACCAAAGAGCACCTTTCACCAGATTGATGATCTTCCAACAGATTGGTGTCCATCCCTGGGAATAGCCCGTTGATTAGAGAATACCTTGTTACCTAGTTGTTTGGGATGAACCTCGTCAAGGACCCTTGCATCTTTTCCAGACCTTCTTTGCAAATACACAGTCCACAAAAAAGTGAATAATTGTCTCACTCTCATCACAGCTGTCTCAAGGGCACTATGCATTGGGAGTGAGACTCTGACTGTGCAGGAAGGATCTGACAGGGAGTGTGTCTCTCATTGCCAGCCAAGCAAGGTCTTGGTACTTACTGGTGAGTTCTGGTGATGAGGCATTCTGCCAAATGGTTTTGACAGTCTGCTCAGGAGTCATCCCACAGGATCTGTTGTGTCCTTCTCCCACATAGCTTGCAGGAAGTTCTGTGCTGACCACTGCCTGATGGACTTGTGGTCAAAGTTTTTTTTTCTGCAGAAACTTTTCTATGAAGGATATGTAGTATGACAAAGCCCAACTGAATGGAACATTGCATAGCAAAGAGGCCAGATCCATCCTTTGCAACACCAGGGACTGATAGAAACTCAGCATGCAGTGACAGTTGGGATTTTCACATGTCATAGAGCAATACAGCATGGATACAGGCCCTTTGGCCCAACAAGTCCATGCTGACCTTCAATTCTATGAACAGCTTGATGCAGCCACACACTAAGGTGGCCATCAGTTACAAGGGCAATGCTGGCTATGCTTTATACTCCCATTATGTGGAGACTTGTGTATCATGACTTGTTGGACATGATCCATCTTTGATCCTCAGCTGAAGCAGGAGATGGTTCCATTGACTGCCACAGCACAGAAGTAGGAGATGGGCCACACCTACACCAAATACAGCAACACCGAGAGCATCAGATGTCTGAGGATTGTGCCAGCTAGGGTTGTAGCCCTGACTGGATGCACCACTTGTCCCAACCCTCCCAACACCTGCCCTCACAGGCAGCCTCTCCACATCAAACAGTGGGTAATTCTTTACTGGGGGTGTATTGCAGAGGGCAGTGGTTAGTGCAAGGTGTGTGGCACAGCAGCATGTAACAGTGGAGAAGACAGCGTTCATACCTGGTTCCTGATGCAGCAGTGTGCAAATATCTCTTTTAAAGCCCAGGTGGGTGCATAGATAAGATCTTTTTATTAGTCACATGTGCATTGAAGCACACAGTGATATACATCTTTTGTGTAGAGTGTTCTGGAGGCAGCCCGCAAGTGTTGCCACGCTTCTGGCGCCAACATAGCATGCCCACAACTTCCTAACCCGTACGTCTTTGGAATGTGGGAGGAAACCGGAGCACCTGGAGGAAACCCACGCAGACACGGGGAGAACATACAAACTCCTTACAGACAGCGGCAGGAATTGAACCCAGGTCGCTGGCACTGTAACGCACTATGCTAACCGCTACACTACCGGCCTCTGATTCTTCAGACAAAAGAACCAAGAGTGCTTTAACAAAGCAGCACTCCACAGGGTAGTGCTAAGTAGGGTACTGCTGTATTGCAAATCAAATTTCAACCCTGTGGGCTAGAAATCTGTTAACACAATTCCCCAAGCAATGGCTGTGTGGTTGAATATTGTGTAAACTGGGAGTAGATCAATTTTGTGCACATTTCCATGTGATTTAGCACCTGTCGGGTTATTTGTCACTTCATTTTTCATCAGCAATGTTGTTCTGTAAAACTCATTTTTGTCCATTGTAAAACTCCCTGAAATGCTGTCAACAATCAAGCAACATACAAAATTAACCTGCAGTGAGATTTTCAACCTGACTGGTCTGAAAATCAACAGTTCTCAGTTAGGGTCATGGAGCTCTACAGCACAGAAACAGGCCCTTCGGCCCATCCAGTCCACGCCGGCCTGGTTTCCTGCCTAGTCCCATCTACCTGCACCCGGACCATAGCCCTCTATACCTCTCTTATCCATGTACCTATCCAAACTTCTCTTAAGTGTTACAATTGAACCCGCATTCACCACTTCCGCTGGCAGCTCATTCCACACTCGCACCCCCCTCTGAGTGAAGTAGTTCCCCCTCAGATTCCCCTTTAATACTTCACCTTTCACCTAAACCTATGACCTCCTGTTCTAGTCTCACCCAACCTGAGGGGAAAAAGCCTGTATGCATTCACCCCGTTTATACCCCTCATAATTTTAAATACTTCTATAAGATCTCCTTTCATTCTCCTGCGCTCCAGGGAATAAAGTCCTAACCTATTCAACCTATCCCTGTAACTCAAGTCCTCAAGTCCCAGTAAACATCCATTTACTTACAGAACAACTAACTTTTACTAACCCATTTCCAATGATGATGTGCTGTTTAAAAGGCCAACACTCAATGAAGGCAAAGAATGCAGTTTGTTATCTCTGATCTTCTGCCTTGAATATAACCTCACATGTGAGCTTTGACTTCTTTGAATATGAAGGTCTGGGTAATGATCACTCTCAGGCTCAACCAAGTGATTTATTTGACCTCTGCCACATCTCACTGCTGCACTAGGGATGTCATCCACAGAGTCATAGAGAGATGCAGCATGGAAACAGGCCCTTCAGCCCACTGACTCCATGCCGACCATCAACCACTTATCTTCCATTGAACCCATACTTTGCCCTCCCCGCAATCTCATCCTTCCAGATTCTACCATTTGGTAGAACCTACCAACCCCCATGTCTTTGGGATGGGGGAGGAAACCCAAGCGGTCACAGGGAGAACTTGTAAACTCCACATAGACAGCACCTGAGGTGCAGATTGAACAAAGTTCTCTGGCACTGTGAGGGAATGGCTCAACTAGCTGCACCACTATGCCCCCGAGCTGTGCCACTGTGTTTCCCTGTTGTGCCACCACCTGTTCTTTGAATCTTGCAATTGAAATTCTTGCTTTTTATGTGACTGCACTAGCAACATTGAGTTGACCCACAGAACTGTTTAATCCAAATAAAATCTAGAGTAACTTCTTGGCTTCTACCTCTTTTTTGAATTCACAACACATTTTATTAGATATATTGTCTGCACTTACTATTGTGTACTGTTCATTATCAAATATCATCATTTTTTATTGCTAAAATGATAGATCTTGAAGCACAGGAACAGTCAACAGCTCAAAGCATTTTTCCACAGAATCAGTTTGTCATTAACTTTCACGGATTTAATGCTTTTCTTCGTTTGCCTAGATTCAATATAAGAAAGGACACAATGATCGAATGTCAAAGTACACTTCGCTGGCAGAACCACCAGATGTAGAACTGGCCAAAAAAGTTTTCAATCAACGCAGTGATGTGAGTAGCAGCAGCAACAGCCACTTGCGTTCTCATTTCATCCTGAAGGAAGATAAATGCTTCAAGTCATTTCACCAGTTGCACATTCAGGGAAAAAAATGAATGTTGTGCACAAAGGACAAAAGAGGAGCTGAAATATAGTAAAAGGCTTGGGCTTTAAGGAGGGCTTTAAGGGAGAAGGACAGTGGAGTTGGAGCTTTGGGGAGGGAATTCCAGAGAGAGACTTAAGTGGCTGTCAATGATGGAAGTGAAAGTTATAGAACACATGTATTGCCAGAGTATCAGGAGAACAGTGCTGGAGCTGGTGATAGGCTTAGGGCCATGAATTAGTTTTAAGAACTAGGAAGAAGATTTTACTTGATAGCTAATGTAGGTCAGCATGGACAGGGTATAATAAATACGATCCAGACAACAAAGTTATGAATGGATTGAAGGTATGAAAGGTAGAAGATGTGAGACTGACCAGGTGAGTATTGGAATAAATGTTTCTGGAATCAACAAGGGCACAGGTAAACCCGTTGGGTTGAAGTGGTGTTTCTTTATGATGGAATGCATATGGATTAGAGCTCAAGTCAGGGTTGAATAGACTGCCAAAATTATGAACAGTCTGTTTTCACCTAAGACCATAGTTGAGAAGTAGCAGAAGAAGAAAAGGTAAATGGGAGAGTCTGAAGATGTTGGCTTTATTTACCTGCAAGAATTTGGATGTCAAGTACCAGTTTGATAATATAGGGTCAATGCAAGTTTGAAAACATGTGCTGAAGGGGCGATGTTGGGAAATTTCAGGTGCAAGAGGAACATGGACCTGTGTTTTTAGATTTTGTTGTCGAGGGGAGGATATAGATGAGTAACAGGAGGACATTAATAACAGTTCCTTGGTGGAATCCACAGGTAATGGTGTGGGGTTAAGAAATAGAGATATTGATGGAGACGCTAATGCAAAATACTGCAGATACCGGAAATCTAAAATAAAAATAGAACGTGTTAGAAATACTATGTAAGTCAGGAAATATCTGTGGAGAGAGAAACAGGATTAATGTCTCAGGTCAATGATCTTCATCCAAATTGAGAGAAACAGATTTAACATTTTGTGTTGATGACCTGAAATTTTGACTGTTTATCTCACCTGATGCTGCCTAACATAATGAGTATTTCTAGCTTTCATTGACATTATTGCTGGAGATGTATTGTCTCAAGGGCCACATAGAGCAGCATCTGTGGGGGGAAAAGAATTGTCAATGTTTCAGGTCAAAACCCTGGATCAGTCCTTTTCCCTCCACAGATGCTGGTCAACCCGCTGAGTTCCTCCAGCAAGTTGTTTGTTGCTCTCGATTCCAGCATCTGCAGTCTCCACATAAGCTAAAAGTTTGCATGCATTCCAGTTTAGAGATGGGGCTGCATAGGGACTGATGAGGATGTGAGAGTGTGAAGGTTTTATAATAGAGGGGGGAATGTCATTGAGTAGACTGACTGCTTCATAAAGATTGTAGGTGAATAGTTGTCCTGGGCTATTTAAGTAGTGAGATCGAGATTTCCAATTGTAAGTGATACTAGGGCTGAATGCAGATTGGAATAAGGTTGGAAAGGAATGCAGAATTTGGCAGGTGATGGATATAGTGAATTGGGTAGGTATTAACACCATGGTGCTGAGAAGCTGCTAGATTTGTGGATAAGTGGAGGGAGGTGTTGTTTGAGGTTAGAAGGGCATCTAAATTAGAGGGCAGAGAATTCCTGTTATAATGATCAAAATCATAGAGGATGAAGCATACCAGTGCAAAGCACGAAGGAAGAAAACAATAGATATTTAATGAAGAATAAGGTTTTCTGCTGTTATCATGACTTAAAAAACAAGGGGAATGGTGGTGGTGCAGTGATTAAGTCAGCACCTCTGAGATCTAGTCAAGCAATCCAGAGACCCAAGTTCAAATCCCACAATGGCATCTGTGGAATTTAAATTCAGTTAATAAAGTTACAAAAATTGAATAGCTTATCATTTAATGACCAGGTATGGGTAGCATCCAGATTGAATTAACTCATGTTTTTCTCAATGGTATTTTAAGTTATATGAGAATTTAACACTTTTTTAATTTCCAATGTCAAGTGGACTGCTCAATGTTTGTTGAATAAGAGAGGATCTGCTTCACAAATGCTTTGAGGAAAATTACACTGAGAGTGTCAGGAGTGTATTTTTACATTAATTATATCACCGGCACTCTTTAATCAGAAGGATGCAGATTGATCATTCTGTGCCTTTAATTAATATCCATCCCAGCTCTGATGTTTTAACGTCTATTAGGGATGATAGAATATTTCAAAATCAAAATAAAAACTGCAGATGCTGGGAATCTAAACAAAAACAGAAAATGTTATAAGTACTCAGCAAGTCTCTGGGAAGAGAAACAGGTCTCCGACCAGAAACGTTAACACTGTTTCTCTTCCCACAGATATGGCCTGACCTGCTGAGTATGTTCTGTTAGAACATTTCAATGTTCCCTCCCAAATATTCATCACATTTCAGTTGCAATGTGGGAGAATGTGAACCTTGTCCACGCTGAATCAATTGAAGAGGAAACCATTTGCAGTCCTGCTTACATCCAAGAAATGCATTGAAATTCCTTTGCATTCCAGAAGAATTACCTCACCAAAATTTCTGTGAGATTCTTTTCATTCATTCACAGGATGTGGACAACACTGGCAAGGCCAGCAGTTATTGTACATCTCTAATTGCTCCAGAAATTGTGCAGCATTTTAGAGAAAAGTTAAGGGGTTTTTTCGGGGTCTGGAGTCATACATAGTTCAAGTCAGATAAGCACAGATGCTCATCCCAGATTGGTTTTCAGAGTACTTTATGGTCACTACTACTAATACTAGAATTTGTATTGTAGGTTTAATTACTTAACTGAATTTGAATTCCCCTGCAGCCTTGCTTTTGATTTCAAGTCCCTGAGTTACACACCCAATGATTTAGAATATTATTGGTGATGTTGACGCTGATTTGTATTAAATCTGATTCATATTTCTGACTGAATTTGTTGTTTTTGAAATCATTTGAATAATGCTTTCATGATACTTTGCAGCAAAATTACCTGATTTTTAAAAAATGTATACATCAAAGTAATATGATATTCCATTTTCTTACAGCTTAAATACCATGAGGACTATAATAAAAATAAAGGCAAATGGAGCCAGACACCTTGCTATGATGTTGCGATTGCACGCATGAATGCCAACAACTTGAGTTCAGTAAGTGTCCTCGTCAAAACTGCCCAGAAAATAAAATTATAAATATCAGATTCAATCAAGTAGCTGACTTCCGATGAGGCAAATTTAGTAATGCTACAAAAGCTCTTAGCCAAACAGATCAAAGTTCCCATCTCATTCATGAGCTGGTGACCCTTGCTGGAAACTGAACACCTGTAGTTTCCAATTAAAGACAGGACTGGCTTAACTATGGTTTAGGTCTTGACTTTGTGGGACAGTTAAGAGATGGTAATAAGTTGGAAAGTGGTTTTCTTACCAAATTTAGTTCATTTCACTGTGTTACCTGGGCTAAATTTGCAGGTGTGCTGAGGCAGCTGATGAAGGAGGGATGTGAGAGGTGGATGTAGGGGGTGCACCACTAAATGATAGTCAAACCAGCTGGATGATAGAGGTATATAAAATATTGAGAGGAATACATGATAGAGGTATGTAAAATATTGAGAGGAATAACATGATAGAGGTATATAAAATATTGAGAGGAATAGATAGAGTAGACAGCCAGCGCCTCCTTCCCAGGGCACCAATGCTCAAGACGAGAGGGCATGGCTTTAAGGTTATGGGTGGGAGGTTCAGGGGAGATGTCAGGGGGAGGTTTTTCACCCAGAGAGTGGTTGGTGCATGGAATGCACTGCCTGGGGTGGTGGTGGAGGCAGATACATTGGACAGGTTCAAGAGTTTGTTGGATAGGCACATGGAGGAATGTGAGATAGAGGGATATGCGGGAGGAAAGGGTTAGATAGTGTGAGGGTGGTTTGATAGATGGCACAACATGGTGGGCCGAAGGGCCTGTTTTGTGCTGTATGGTTCTATGGTTCTATGGTGACAGTGAGCTCAAAATTTGAGCTGGAATGAAAAGGGAATCAAAACTTGCCTAGCATAGCACATTGACCATCTTATATTATCTAATACTTCATCTACTGCTTCACTCCAGCCAGCGACAGGCCCAGCTCTCATTTGGAGGTTTGCAGAGGGACAGTACCATATGCATATGTATAACACCCTGTTCCAATTTTGCACATACTCAGGGTCAAGAGGAAAGAGCCGTAGAGTAGGAGTAAGTAGCCAGCATTCACAAAGAGCAGTGACAGGCTTGATAAGCCAAACGGCCTCCTTCTGTGAAGTTTCTCTGGGAAAAGACTAACTGATGGAAACCTTACCAGTTTTTACCCAGTTATATGCCAGGTGATTGTTTTAAACAATCAACTTTATTATGTGGATGCACAAGGAACTGCAGGTGCTGGAATCTGGAGTTGCAACTTATTAAGTGACATGCATTTCAAACTTTTAACTATTTTGGATATCTCTATCAACTCAGCTCACAACTTGTTTCCTGGGAGGGAGGGAATACTGCTGCTGGCTGGAATCCTGCTAATGGTGAAGTCTTGTGTATTTAATTGCAAGACCTCATTATTAATTTTTTTAAGATTAAGATTTCTTTATTAGTCACACGTACATCGAAACACACAGTGAAATGCATCTTTTGTGTAGAATGTACTGGGGGCAGCCCGCAAGTGTCGCCACACTTCCGGCACCGGCATAGCATGCCCACAACTTCCTAACCTGTACGTCTTTGGAATGTGGGAGGAAACCAGAGCACCCGGAGGCAATCTACGCAGACACACAGGGAGAACATACAAAGTCCTTATAGACAGTGGCTGGAATTGAAACCAGGTCGCTGGCGCTGTAATAGCATTACGCTAACCGCTACACTACCGTGCCTACCATTATTCCATTTACAACCTGGTAGTCAACTAGTTTGTGAGGCTTGCTGGCTTCTGGGTCTGTTTGCCAATATTGAGGGCTACAGATCATGGTTATGAAGTAAGTAGATGATTAGTTGAAGTAAGTAAGTTGGTTAGACCTGCAATTAAGAAAGAAGCAAGAAAAGATAACAGGGTGGAAGGGGACGGTGTCAATTAGCAGGCAAGACAGTTAGCATAGGTAGAAGATGATAGGGAGGGAGAGGAATAGCATAAGTTGAGAAGAAGTTGAGATGGCAGATTATGTACCAGACAGCTTGGTATCAAGGGTTTAGAGAGGGTGAAGGTTAGACTTATAGCTGCAGTGAAGAGAGATCACAATCAGCAGAAACTTTTCCTGAGGGAGGCAGGCAGGTGGGGGAGTGTGGTGGGAAATCACAAATCTTCCTCCTGGTCCTCGAGGAGCATTCGAAAAAGCACCTGGCCTTTGGACCTCCCATCTCCAGTCTGGTGCCACTCTAAGAAAGCCTTGGGAAACCCAGTTGGCAATTTAAATCAGATCCCCAATTTCACTGGGGAAAAATAATTTTAAATATGAGCATGAAGCATTCCTTCTCTTCAAGATGGAGCACACATACATCAACTAACTCACTATGAAAGAAGACTAACATGGACATACATGTAACTCTAAGGTGAACAAAACCAGCTTTAAGTCCACATGAGTAACCAAGTTTTAAACTGACAATCATTCTTGTTATCCTCTTCTGAATCTTTTCCAAAGGGTGGCTATGTATGTGTTTCACCCAGAGGAAAATGGAGTCTAGCTTAGGTCTTGTGCAAGATTAGGATGAAATGCGTAGATTTATATCTAAAACCCCACTTGCTTTGGATGTGGTTTGATGGTATCTATCATGAGCCCTCAGAAGATGATGAATTAACTAAACAATGGCTTTGTGCTTTTTTTTCCTTTTTCAATCAGAAAGTGTATAATGCTGCCTATGAGGAAATGAAAGACCAAATTTACTTCATGCAGACTGAAACCCCAGAATATGAAGCCAATAAGCGTGCTGCAAATGCATCTAGTGCGGTAAATGATTCACACTTCATCCTTTGAGCATCTCTACATTTTATATTTTAAACTGATTATTACCTCAGGTGAAACAAAGAGAGGAAATAAGACAATCAAAAGATGCTAGTGGCATTGCGTTTATAAGTAATCCAGAATCTTGATACATCAAAACTTATCTGCAATGGTAATTGAATTGATATAGTCAATTTTCTTGGTTCACAATACCACTGCAGCAAACATGAATAGTTAGGCATGAGAGAAGTTTGTTCCGAGTGAGATTAATTTTTGTCTGTTAAATTGACTGCACTTACAGTTATTTCTTGTTTTTGTGTGTTTTCTTTAAAGTTCAGTGTGGTACCAGGAAGCTTGAAGCTGGCATGAATTTAGGTCTCAGTCAGTAAACTGGACAAGGTGGCACCATCTTTTGCACTCCTGGAAACTTGCCCACCTCTGAAATTTAGGCTGTTGTATCATAAACTAATTGTCCTCTCAATGGAAGGACTGAAATCTCACTTACGTAGGATTGCGGCACAGAAACAGGCCATTCCCCCAACCAGTCGATTTATATTCCACTTGTGCCTACTCCTGTCTTTTCTCATCTAAATCTATCAGCATTAAACTCTATCCCACTCTCCCTCATATACTTGTCCAGCTTTATATCCATACCATTCACTTCAACTGCTCTCTCTGGTAGTAAACTCCACATTCGCACCACTCTCTGGGTGAGGAAATTTGTTCTGAATTCCCTGTTGGATTTCTTGGTACCTGTATAATATTGATGATCTCTAGTTATGTTCTTCCCCTCAAATCCTTTCATAATTTTAAGGACTTCTATTAGGTCACCCTTAGCCTTTTCACAAGAATATAGCAACATCAGAAACAGAAGCAGGAAGGGGCCCTCCAGTCTCTCATGCCTGCTCTGCCATTCACCGAGATAATGGCCTGTCTTTTAATTCCAATACTACTTTGTGGCAGTAACAACATATCTCTCGATTCCCTTAACACCCAAAAATCTATCAATCTCTGCCTTGAATATACGCAGTGATTGAGCTTTCTCAGCTCTTTTGGGTAGAGACTTTCATAGATCCATAAATTCCAATCTATTCATTCCATTCATTCATTACAATGGATCTTTGGAATTCTCTACCCTCTAAATGTCATCTCAGTTCCAGATAGCTCAGTTCTTATCTTGGGATGATGACCCTTGGTTTTATATACCCCCCTGACAGGGGAAACATTACCCCTGCATTGACTCTGAGAACCCAAGTAATTATTTTATTTGTTTCAATGAGGTCAATTCTTATTCACCTAAATTCTAGAGATTTTAGGCCCAGTGTGCTTAATTTCTCCTCATAAGGCAATCCACTTCCCCAGGAATCAATCAGGTTAACCTTTGTGACACTCCAGCTACTGCAAGATATCCTTCTTTAGGTATGGATACCAGATCTGTACTTAATATTCCAGGAATAGTCCTCTATTATTGCAGTAAGTTATCTTTCCTCTTGTACTCAAATCCTCTTGAAATAAAGCTCAACATACTGTTTGACTTACTTTTTAAGTACTTACTGAACCTGCACATTCATCTTCAATGATTTGTGCAAAGGACAGCTGGGGTCCCCTAGAAAACCAATTCCTCATCATTTAAAGGTGCTGATTTTTTTTCTACCTAAGTGGCGGGCATGATTTGTTTTTCATATCGTGTTCCATCTGCCATGTCCTCACCCATTTGCTTAACTGGTCAATACGCCCCTGAATCTTCTCTGCATTGCCCAGACAACCCACACTACCTGGTTTATATCAACAGCAAACTTGAGCACATAACATTTCACAAGAGACTCAGTCTGCTCACCTTTTTTTGTTTGCTTTTCTCATTTCTTTAGGTAAAATATAAAAAGGACTATGAGAAGACCAAACATCAAACAGATTACAACACACTACCTGCTACTGAAAACCCACTCCTTCAGCAGTACAAGCTTGCTGGGAAATCAGCTAGTGATGTGAGTAACAATGTCATTTTGCGTATCAGCCTTAATGTAATAAACACACTTAGGTAATTGGGTAGAATGAAGAAAATAAATACAAAGAATAAATGTGTAGATAAAAATCTAGAGCCTGGTTGTACATGAGTAAGAGGATGACTTCAAAAATAATTCCTAGGTGGAATCCAAGGGAAACAGTTTGGGGGTAGAAAGTAGGGATATTACTGGCGATGCAAAATCAAAGTACTACTAATGCGGAGATCTGAGATAGCAAGAGAAATTTTGGGAGTACTCAACAGGTCAAGCAGTATCTGGGGAGAAATTAAATTTAGTTCAAAGCTGTGCAATGGTGTGAGATGTAGGAGTGATGGTTACAAGCTTGGTGGAAAGAGAAACGGAGAGGTAAGAGGATTTGGGGACATTCAGAAAGAGAGGCTAAGGTTTCTGAAGGCTGTGAGATAACAGTGAAATAAAGGGTGTGAATCCAAGTCAGGGATAGAGTCCACAAGTATACAGAAGGAGGGCTGTCAGCAGGGAAGAGATTACAAAGAAAAAGTTGGGGTGAAACCACAGAGTTGAAGATAGGAGCAGGCAATTTACATTCTGCTGCACATCAAATAATTGACTTTGGCTGTGTTTACCTGTCACTTTCTTTTTTTTTCCCCAGAAACTGTACAAGGAAGGTTATGAGAAAGCTGTCAGGACAAGCATCAATTATTGTGAAACTCCAAAGTTCAAAACAGACCAAGTTCTGAAGGATTTCAGTGATGTAAGTCCCAGAGTTATTTAGCAATCTTGAATTTAAAATTAGCCACTTGAAGTGGGCCAACATCAGTATGATGAATCTCTCCATTTTTAGGTTAAGTATAAGCAGAAGTATGATGATGAAGTTAAGGGTCATTATATTGGCAGCCATGAGGATCCATACACGCTTCATTGTTTGAAGGTCGGAGCAATGAAAAGCGATGTAAGTAAACAGAAATTATGTCCACAACAACTGATAAATTTTTGTTGTGCCCTTGTTACCCCTGAATTATAATAACATCATATTTCTCTTTCAGAAAGCTTATAAAGCAGATTATGAACTGGATAAATTAAGCTGTTACTTCCCTCAAACTCTTACTCCAGAGTATGAAGCTATGAAGAATAGTTATCAGTGTAAAGACGTAAGTGTCTAAAATGTGGTCTATTACTAATATCCTAATGTAACCAATTAACCAAGAATTCTTATTGTCAGGATGTGGAAGTGTTGGAAAGGGTGCAGAGGAGATTTACCAGGATTCTGCTTGGTTTGGAGAGTATGGATTATGAGGAGAGATGAAGGGAGCTTGGGCTTTACTCATTGGAGAGAAGGAGGATGAGGGGAGACATGATAGAGGTATACAAAATATTAAGAGGAATAGATAAAGTAGACAGCCAGCGCCTCTTTCCCAGGGCACCAATGCTCAATACAAGAGGGCATGGTTTTAAAGTAATGGGTGGGAAGTTCAAGGGAGATATCAGAAGGAGGTTTTTTACCCCGAGAGTGGTTGGTGCATGGAATGCACTGCCTGGGGTAGTGGTGGAGGCAGGTACATTGGTCAAATTCAAGAGATTGTTAGATAAGCATATGGAGGAATTTAAAATAGGGGATATGTGGGAGGAAGGGGTTAGATAGTCTTAGGCATGGTTTAAAAGTCGGCACAATGTGGTGGGCCGAAGGGCCTGTATTGTGCTGTATTGTTCTATGGTTCAGTATTTTTAGTTATTCATTCATGGAATGTGGGCCAGTATTTATTGCCCGTCCTAATTTCTCTTTGAACTGAGCGGATAGATTTTCTGACAGTCCAGTAGTCTCGTGGATTCCAGTGCTGATACTGTTTCCTTATTCTAGATTTCTCATTGAATTTAATTGCTTTAATTTTTATTGAGATTTGATCTCATTTCTCCTGATCAATTGTCATTACCCTAGAATACCTTAATCACTACAAACAACTATACCACTACAAATTCAAGATCTCGTGTCACCCTGTTGGAGATCATATTGCTCTGAGGATAGATAGAATGGAATCATAAACTATAGAAATTAGAAGAGATGAGACAATTTCAATCCAATGTGTCCATATATAATCTCACTTCTCTGTAGCCTTGACACTTTATTCTGCATTCTGTATTGTTTTTCCTTGTATGACTTCAATGCACTGTGTAATTAATCTGTATGAATGGAATGCAAGACAATGGTACATTGGTACAAGTGACAATAATAAGCCAATTCCAATTCCAATTTCTCATTGGCATTCAGAGTTTTACAAAATTAAGAGGCTTTACTTGCTTTAGACTTCCCTGTGATCTAACCAATTCCCAAGCCGTGAACAGGTTCTGTCATTTTTCAGTGTTGGAGAAGTTGCACATATTTAAATCCATGAATGAAAAATAATAATGGTTTGAAATATCTTTGTTCCAATCACTTTTGTTTAATTTTATTGAATTGCAGCCAGTTTATAAAACGCATCCTGATAAAATCAAGTTCACTCAAGTGGTGGATTCTCCAGTTATGGTGCAAGCCCAGATCAATGCCAAACAGCTGAGTGATGTAAGTATCTGTAAACACTCTGGGGTGTTGTTGTTCCTCCTGTGTTTGGTCTTCTGATCTTTCATGCTCCATTTGAAAAGTACTGCAGATACTAGTTTCAGACCTTTGATTAGGGATTTTAATATAATCTCAACTATAAATTGTAATCTCAAAATAGGAATGTGTATGGCTTCCAACGGTTAGCTGGAAAAGGTCAAGTCCATTGTCTCCATAATTATTTATGAGTTGCATTTATATGGTTTTCACTTTTACATCACAAATTGAACAAAGATGGGACCCAATGAATGTAATAAAAATATTTAGTTCAATCTAACCAAAACCACCCTTTTGCAAACATATGTAAAATAAACACTGCACATGCTGGAAATCTGAAATATATCTAGAAAATGCTGGAAATATTCAGCAAACCAAGCTGCATTAGTGGAAAGAGAAATGGAGTCAATATTTCAAATTATCTATTGGATGAAATATCATCGCCATTCACTCTGTTTCTCCATGGATGCTGCCAGATCCGCTGAGTATTTCCAGCACACTCTGTTTTCATTTCCTACTGTAAATACATAACACGTGATGGTTATGCTGTCGGGTCACAGTGTAATCTTTGTATTCAGGGCTTTCTTCATCCTGGCTGTTGATGCTATGTGTTAAGTTTTGTTATAAGTTATACAATACAGATTCGATCTGTAGTTTGCTATTGCTAATTTCATGTTATCCCCTCTTACAGCTAAATTACAAAGCAGACTATGAGAAGGAAAAGTTCAGATGTACCATTCCCCATGATAGTCCTTCTTTCATCCAGTCCAGAGTGAATGCATACAATCTAAGCGATGTAAGTAGATACTATGCTCTTCAATTGTCTTCTGTGCAAGTGTATTTTAAACAAAAGTCAGTTTCAGAATCTCTGTGTTACGACAGAAGGATCTTAGTTTGATTTGTACTTGGTGTCAAAACACGCTATAGTTTTATGAAATCCCAGTGTGAACGTTGGGGAGGAAAGAGTGAAGAATCGTATTGTGGAATGCTGCTTTTCACATACTCTTTTGAACAACACTTGTTTATTCATTTCAAAGCCACTGCAGGTGGTTTTCACTTTCACTCCCTTCAACAGGATGAATTTCAACAAAAGGCAGGCAATCTGTTATCCCCCAGGTGACAGAGACCCAAATAATCTCCTTCATGTCAAAGGGTCATGCACTGCAAGCCCGGTAGGAGAGTTTCTAGTAAGCTGAGGGAGAAGAGGCAAATATAATAGGGTTGATTGGCAATTTCCTGGATAATGATAGACAATGGGGAGGGATCAGAAACTGTGAAGGATGTGGAAGTGTTGGAAGGAGTGCAGAGGAGATTTACCAGGATGCTGCCTGGTTTAGAGAGTATGCATTATGAGGAGAGACTAAGGGAGCTAGGGCTAGGATGAGAGGAGACATGATAGAGGTATACAAAATATTAAGAGGAATAGATAGACAGCCAGCGCCTCTTTCCCAGGGCACCAATGCTCAATACAAGAGGGCATGGCTTTAAAGTAATTGGGGGGAAGTTCAAGGGAGATATCAGAGGAAGGTTTTTTACCCAGAGAGTGGTTGGGGCATGGAATGCGCTGCCTTGGGCAGCGGTGGAGGCAGGTACATTGGTCAAATTCAAGAGATTGCTAGATAAGCATATGGAGGAAGTTAAAATGGAAGGATATGTGGGGGGAAGGGTTTAGGTAGTTTTTAGGTGAGGTTTAAAGGTCGACACAACATTGTGGGCTGAAGGGCCTGTATTGTGCTGTACTTCCTATGATTTGAACATATTATAGTTTGAGAAACAGTTTAAGAAGAAGTTGGTGAGATTACTTAAAATGGTGAGGTTTACAGAGTAGTTCAGAGGGGGAACCATTGAGAATATTCCCCGTGTGATATGTTAAAATGATAAGGAATTTAGGAAAGCCAAGGGAAGCACTCCAGCTCACACTGGCCTGTGAGTAGTGCCATAAAAACACTTCTCCCCTGAATTGACCTCACTTTACTTAAGCCATTGAGTTTCCTATGGTCTGTAGGCATGGTAGATTCCCACCTTACGTCCCAGCTTTGTAGAACCTGGAAATTGGAATGTTGAAATTGGTTCCTTGACCAGATTGTAATTCTTAACCCTTTAAATTCCTGCCACTGCATCAAATCCTGTATAAGTTAAATGTGTCTTTGTAAAATATTTAAAAGGACATAAAGCATTGTCGTCCTTTATTACTTGATTTTTTTTCTCTCCTTCCTAGAATTGTTACAAATATGACTGGGACAAAGATAAGGCCAAGCACTGCAACATCAGGATGGATGCCATACCTATTATAGCAGCAAAGGCACAGAGAAATATTGCAAGTGATGTAAGTAATTGCAGCATTGTCTAACCTCAACATAAGCTGCAAATGGTTTATTCCTAAAAGTCAAACAGAAACTGCTACTGCAAGACATGCTTGAGACATTTAAGGAGAAAGGGAATAAATATTGAAGAATGAAAAGAAGATGATATGTTGGTTGGGGGCAACAGAAGTAGGGAGGTTGGAGACTTTGAATGCTATCATGGATCAGATTGAATGAATGGCATGTGCAACACATTGTTTTTTATTCATTTGTCCACAGTATGTGGACAACACTGGAAAATTCAACATTTATTAACCCTAATTGCTTCCTGAACTGAGAAGATTGCGAGGCCACTTCAGTTGGCATTTACAAGTCAACAACAATGATGAATCTTGAGTTCAGTCTTGTGAAGTTTGAAGAATTCCCTGTGATTACATGGGATTCCCCCAAGTGTTCTGGTTTCCTTCCACGTCCCAAAGACGTGCTGGTGGTTAAGTGAATTTGCAACTATATCTTCTTTCTACAGTGGGTCGGTGGTGGCAGAATTGGGGTGGGTAGGTCTTAATGGACATCAGTTACAACAAAATAAATGTGGGAATGGGACTGATGGGACTGCTCTGAAAGTCAGAGGTTTGATGGGCCAAATGGCCTCCTCCAATGTTATAAGGAAATACCAAAATATGAATGACATATAAGGTAAGGATAGCAGATTTCCTCCTCTTGGCAGGACATTAGTGAAACAGATGGGTTGTTAGTGACAGTCTGGTAATTCCACATTTTATTTAATTATTTGAATTTAAACTCCCCAGTTGCCTAAGTGGTATTTTTACTTAAGTTACTAGAAATGTGTGGTGTACTCCATCTACAGGCTCAGAGGATGCTGCTTATATTTGCAGATGTGCCTAGTATTTCTGCTCCATATGTAATTTTATGTAAGCTCGTGGAAATGTGCAGAATGTCCACCTGCATCTGTAAAGCAAGATGTTAGGTTAATATTCTGGATGTGATCTATTACTACTATAAGAAGATAGTGAATCTTTCTACTGAGACCAGAGAGAGGGGACAACATAGGCCTATCTTCAGCAACACTGACCCTTATTCATCCTGTAGCCTGTCAACTGTCATTTCAAAATGATGGACAGAGTTGAAAAAACTGCTTGGTGAACCACAAAGTTCATCTCAATGATGCAGTGAAAAGTTATAATAGCAATGAAAAGTTGCACAATGAGGAATGTGGCAGAAAATCCAAACAAATCTGGCAGATTGGAGATAGACAGGGAATGAAAAACACAAAGAAAATGAGGAGTCTGCAATTATTAAGAGCAGTGTGTAGACCTTGGCCTGTAGACACTGACATTATAATACTTTCACTCACAGAACTGATAGACAACTAAAAACCGACTGGTTAGTTGGGTCTGTCTCATGAGTCACAGAGTTACTTTTGTCAGAAATGGAAGCTAGTACTACAGGCTGAAACTCCTTAGTCCGACATTCTGTGGAGCAACAACTCCCATCCTCTGAATCTGTGGTACCGATTTGTACCAATTCTAACATAGATCTAACTCGGATCTGTACTAATCTGTAGATAAATAACCTACTAGTGCAACTTTTGCAACCTCAGCCAACAGCGTTTCCTACTTAGGGAAACTTCGGTTTACGGACAGTTCTTGGAACCCTTACAGGACCCGGGAAGTGCCTAAACTCCTGCTTGGAGGAAGATGATCAGAGGCAATTCCTGTGGTCTCAATTTTCTGAGGACCAGCATCAGGTAGATCCCAAGGGTGCCAGACTCCAGAGTTTGAGGAATCTGAAGTTCCTGTGAAATAAAGCAAAGTTTGAAGTACGTCACAGGTCAGACATCATCTAATGGAGAGAGAACAACAGAGAATATTTCAAGTTTCAAGTTAGCAACCTTTCCTTAGAGGTAGTTTATTGGATGTTGGAGGCAAGATACGTTGCTAAGGTGAAACAGAACAAGATTACTTGGCACATAACCCAAACTGGGAACTACACTGGACACTTCCTTATCTAACAGTCTCAAAAACATTTGCACGAAGAGAATAATCAAAATAATTATAGTTAGATTTAAATCCCATTTTGAAATCCTATTTCTGCCATACTAAAGCTGGAAATGTTTCTCCTTTAGGTGAAATATAAGCAAGGCTATGAAAAGTCTCGCGGGAAACACATTGGAGCTCAATGTATTGAAGACGACCCTAAGATCTTGCACTCTGTGCATGTGGCAAAGATGCAAAGTGAGGTGAGTAAAAAGGCCCCACACTTGGGATATGAGCACTAAACTGCTTGATCTGGGTTCAGCGGAGTATCATGGCACAGATTAAAACTAGTGTTCTTCATGATATTGAGTTGTTCATCTCAGACATGCTATGAATTGAGGTGCTGAGGAAAAGTTAACACTTCTGTACATTGGCATGAGGGAATTCAAAGTAAGGTGTTGCAATTCTGGCTTTCTTCCAGCTGATTTAATATGAATTTACTGGAAGGTGCAGTTTCCCTGGTTACTCCTATGATCAGCTACAATATCTTCTTTATACTTATCTGGTGTTGTGGACTTTGCTGGCAAGGCTGGCATTTATTGCCCATCCCTAAATACCCTTTGAACTCTGCTAGATCATTTCATAGGGTAATGAAGTGTCAACTACATTCATGGGTCTGGAGTTATACATAAGCTAGACTGGGTAAGGCAGGTGAATTTCCTTCCATGAAGGACATCAGTGAAACAAATGAGTTTTTAAGATAATCTGGTGGTCTGGTGTCACCATTATTGAAAATTATTTTTTTTCCTGATTCATTTAAGTACTTGCATTTAAATTCCACAGCAGAATTCAAAACTGTGCCTCTGGTTAAGTAGTCCAGACCTCCGGATCAGGGCTTTCAGGATTATTCTGACCCTTTTGTCATTTTATCTTGCATCGGACAATGTAACAGCAACCCTCATGCCTTCCCACTTTCCTGGAAACAGCAGGCACTTTTCCTGTCAGACTCTGTTATTCAGGCATAGACTGGCAATCAAATACATTAAAATTAATTAAAATGTTAGATAAAACTCATACAATGATGTTAACTGCTCTACCAAGTGTGTTTCTATGTACATGTGACTAATAAAGATATCTCTTAATTGATTATGTGCAATCTAATAAACACACATTGATAGAGGGTAATACATTTATAAACTTTCCGATATCCTTTCTGTATGCCTCATTTGTTTGGATGTCCTATTGTAACCCAGACTTTCTTCCTGAAACTATCGTTAGGCCTGTTTCTCATTTATATCAGGAACCTCATCCTTGTTTTGGGTCCCTTTGTAAAATTGGTCTGTGACTGCAAAATGCATGGTGGTTGCCACTGTCAGTTTCCTCAGATGAACGGCAGATTAATCTGGGATCTAAAACAAAAGTAAAACATTATTTCAGTTGAACACGGACGTAGAACTTAGAACAGTACAGCACAGGAACAGGCCCTTTGACCCACGATGTTGTGCCAAAACTAAGTAAACTAATTCCTTCTGCTGGCACAATGCCCATATCCCTCCATTCTCTGTGAATTCGCATGCCTCTCTAAGAGTCTCTTAAACACATCTATTGTACTTGCCTCCACTACCAGCCCTGGTAGCGTATTCCAGGCATCCACCACTCTCTGTGTAACAAAGCCTACCCTGCACATCTCCTTTGAACTTCCCCCCTCTCACCTTAAATGCAGGACCTCTAGTATTAGACATTTCAATGCTGGGAAAAAGATGTCAGCTGTATGCCCTATCTATACCGTACATAATCTTATAAACTTCTCCAGGTATCCCCTCAGCCTCTGCCACACCAGAGAAAACAATCCAATTTTATCCAACCTCTCCTTATAACACCTGCCCACTAATCCTTCTATCTGAACATGGAGGAAGAGTGCTTTTCCTTGTTTCATGTTACAGCTGCAGGCTGCTTTTGGGTTGTGCTTGGCTCTGTCACTGGCCTGGTTATTCCTAATTTATCATCCTCAAACATTGCCTAGAGTCTCAGTCAACATTGAGCTGGTCAGTTTTATTCTCTTCCAGGAGTGGCAAGCCAGCTCTGGGGAAACAATTGGTGGCCACTGCGATGAGGCCTGGTGGTACACTCTGCCTGGTCCAACTGCTGGCCTCTTCAGCTGTGCAGAAAGCAGCCTGCACCCAGATGTGATCCACTTCGTAGGCCAACGTTTGCACATGGATATTGGAAATGTGTTGACTTCCACCACAAGGCCAAAAGTTGCAAGTGTTACCCAAGCCTGAACAGCAGATTGAGAACATTCATTTATTCAAGCAAGCTCTCCACATTTTGAGTCTTCTCCTCAGAACAATAAACTAGTGACCAAGATTGAATCTATTTATCTAGATGTTCCATGTGCAAGGGTTGTCCAAATCTACTCTGTTACTAGTTCAGTTTTCCTGTACACTGTCTGACTTGCATAACAACTAAGCTGAGAACTGGAGCTCAAGGACTGGTAACTTGGCACCAAGGAGGGATGGCAGTCACCTCTGCACTTAATGGTTCAAAGACCTGACTCAGTTGCTGATGCAGTCAACAGTAAGCAGCAATCATTCTGTAAGAGGTCACCAAGCTGCCATATCTCTGGATAATATTAATATGCTCACTCATTCCCAGGAATAAAAAAGATATTCCTTCAGTCAGCAGTTACTTAGATTCAACTGAAAATTAAAGAAAGGCATAGCTAAAATATATATGAGATTTCTTTAGAGATTTTATGGTTTGTATCATGACAGCTTCAATTTCCATCAAGAAGGTTACAAATGCACAATGTACTTTGGGATAGCAGTTTACATCAGAACAATATTTACTTGTGTCACATCCTGAATATTCCAACATGGCAAAAGCTTAAATAAAAAATATAGCAGTTCAGCTAATCACTAAGGCCAGGAGTGAAGCAGTAAACTGGTTACATATCTTAGCTGATCAATTATCTATCCCTCACTTTTAAATTGGATACTGCTGTTTCTATCAGATTTCAATCCAGAAAAACCCAGACCTGACCTCGTTTATGTCCTCTCTTCAGCGTGCATATAAAAAAGACTATGAAGAGACAAAGACCAACTATCATACTCCACTTGACATGATCAACGTCTCCCAGGCCAAGAAGGCTCAAGATATTGCCAGCAACGCACACTATAAGCAACCAATGAATCGTTACTTTATGCCTCCTGATGGTTTGCTTCTGGATTTGGCTAAGAAAGCCTACACTTTGCAGAGTGATGTAAGTACCTGTTTAACAGATTACTTTAAACAGCATTATGAGCCTTTGAAAATAAGAGCAGGGAGGTATTGCCAGAAATGTGTAAAACACTAGTTAGGCATAGCTTGAGTACTGTGTAGAATTCTGCTCACCCCATACAGGAGGGATATGGTTAGTACTAAAGTGGATGCAGAGAAGATTTACAAGGGTATTGCCAGAACTGGAGAATTGTAGTTTTGAAGAAAGCTTGACCAGTCTGTAGTAAGTTGGAATAAAGGAGACTGAGTGGAAATTTCATCAGAATGTATAAAATGAAGGCAAACCTGGGCTGGTTAACTGGAAGGATCTATTTTCTTTAGCAGAGAGATCAATAACTGAAGGCATAGATTAAGGTAATTGGGGAGTTGCAGAAAAATATTTCCACTTAAATAACAGCTGAAAGGCTGCAACAGGCAGAAACCATCATCATGTTTAACAAGTAGGTGGATAAACACAATGAGTGCTGATCCTTCAGAGCTACAGACTGAGAGCTGGGATATGGAATTAGCCTAAAGAGATTTTGTTTTGGCTGTGTTGGAATGATGGGCCAAGTGATTGGGAAATTTATGTGATTTCCATTATCACTTGGGGTAATATTGGTCCATTTCTGACTTAGGAGATTGTGCATAGGAGACACTTGATGCATTTGAGTTTCAGTATTAACCTTCCTTTATTTTGTATCATTATGATTTAACCATTGGTAAACAATATTCCCTCTGTTGTATTTTCATAACAGGCTGTGTATAAAGCAGATTACAACAACTGGCAAAAGGGCATTGGTTGGACTCCTTATGGTTCCATGGATGTTGAAAAGGCCAAGAAAGCTATGGATATCCTGAATGAGGTGGGTCACTGCACAGAAACCTAAAAGCCGGCTTTGGATTTGACTTTTCCACAGCAGCCTCTAAACATTGATCGTGCAAATTGTTGACTAGGGGGACGAGAAGAAACACGATTAGTTTAAAGAATCTGTGCATCGATACATGATACAGAATTTAATGCCACAAAGCACAATGGATTCTTAAAAAAAGTCCTCAATTTCTTTTACAGAAAAAATACCGCCAGCCTCCAGACACAATTAAATTCACTTCAATAGAGGACTCCCCAGGAACAGTGCTGGCAAAGATCAACCAAGAACAGCGAAGTGATGTAAGTAGAATGCTATTAAGTATAACTCTTCTCTGCAGGTTATTAGTAATAATAACATTTGAATCATGGAGCATACAGTGGATATTGCAAAACACTTTTTTCTTTTAATTTGAAAACCTGTTAAAATTAAATATGTAAACAGTGATCATTCATACCAGATCTGAAAGGATATGTGTTAATACAGCTCGGATTTAATATACTTCACCGAAATTTGTAGGCATCAAACCTTCCAATTATCAAGTTCATGGGATAAGCATTTCTTAAAGTCAAACTGAAAGAAATAACATTGGTGATTAAAGTGCAAACGTTTTTTCACTGTTCCCTTTAATGTTCCCTACACCCTATCTCCCTTTAAGTTTTTCACTGTCATTCATTATTAGCTAAACCATGTTGGGCATACTCATAAAATGCCAGTCTTCTTTCACAGTTGCACTTGGAAGGTGGTAGTTGATAAAAGACAATATAACAGACAAAATTTACATTTTCATTCTGTTTTCAGTGGAGAGAAGTGTTGACTCCTGACAACGCCTTCCTCCCTCACCCTCCAGCTAGATATAACCTCACATTAAGGGAGTCACGAGTAAAGAAATTCACTGCTTTACTCTGACAGGTGGATTCTCCAGCTTTCTGGATGAAGCCTCAATGCAAACCATTGTGGTGTACATGGATTTTAGTAAGGCATTTGATAAGGTTCCACATGGAAGGCTCATTCAGAAAGTCAGGAGGCATGGGATCCAGGGAAACTTGGCTGTGTGGATTCAGAATTGGGTCTCCCATAGAAGGAGGTCGGTGACCAGTGGTGTTCTGCAGGGATCTGCTCTGGGACCCCTGCTCCTTATGATTTTTAGAAATGACTTGGATGAAGATGTGGAAGGGTGTGTTAGTAAGTTTGCAGATGACACGAAGGTTGGTGGTATTGTGGATTGTGTAGAAGTAGTTGTAGGTTACAACAGGACATAGATAGGATGCAGAGCTGGACTGAGAAGTGGCAGATGGAGTTTAACCCAGAAAAGTGTGAAGTGGTACACTTTGGGTGATCGAATTTGAAGCAGAATACAAGGTTAATGGTAGGACTCTTAGCAGTGTGGATCAACAGAGGGATCTTGGGGTCCAAATCCATGGATACCTCAAAGTTGATAGGGTTGTTAAGAAGGTGTATGGTGTGTTGGCCTTCATTAGTCAGGGTATTGAGTTCAAGAGCAGGGAGGTAATGTTACGGGTCTAGAAAACTCTGGTTAGACCACACTTGAAGTATTGTGTTCAGTTCTGGTCACCTCATTATAGGAAGGATGTGGAAGCTTTAGAGAGGGTGCAGAGGAGATTTGCCAGGATGCTGCCTGGATTGGAGAGTATGTCTTATGAGGATAGGTTGAGCAAGCTAGGGCTTTTCTCTTTGGAGTGAAGGAGGATGAGAGGTGACTTAATAGAGGTGTACAAGATGATAAGAGGCATAAATCGAATGTACAGTCAGGGTGAAAATGGCTAACATGAGGGGACATTCTTTTAAGGTGATTGGAGGAAGATATAAGGGGATGTCAGAGGTAAGTTTTTCATATAGAGAACGGTGGGTGCATGCCGGCAGAGGTGGTGGAGGCAGATACATTATGGACATTTAAGAGACTCTTAGGCATATGAATGATAGAAAAATGGAGGGCTATATGGGAGGGAAGGGTTAGATGGATCTTAGAGCAGGATAAAATGTTGGCACAACTTCATGGGCCAAAGGGCCTGTCCTGTGCTTTGTCATTCTAAGTTCTATTGTACATTGGCCAAACACTAGATATAGGATTTGATCTCTGCCTATTTCAGATCCATCATTTAGCCTTCTCTTTTATATTTACATACGCTGTTTTAAAACTTTCTGACACAGTGGTAGATAAGTGTAGATGATGCTAATATTGCTTATGATTCCTTCTTATAGTGACTTGTCTATAGTTAGTGTAGAGAGCATCATGAACAATATTAGCACTATCCTCACTCATTATCTGTGAATAGTCATTTCCTGGAATCATTCAGTGGAGACCATGGTATTTTTGCCCTTCGCTATATTTATCCTTTCTACACCCTTGTATCAGTTAAACTGATTGTTCAGACCCCACACACAAAGCTTTTGTGACTTGCGTGGTACAGCAGTGAAGTAGTCCTGTGTGTTTTGATCTTGTAGGTACAATGCTAAATGCACAATAATAACATGTAACATTATTTCTATCTCTCATCTGTCTGGATTCTCTTTTTGACTCTGCACGTTTATACTTTTGCACATTTCATTTGTCATATTTCAAAATGTTGGCAGCATCTTAGTCTGAACATTCATTATAGTATGCTAATAATATCTAAACATCACAGTCTCACTTTTGTGTAATTTCTCTGTAATCTAGATAAACTACAAAGCTAAGGATGAGAAGACCTTGCACAAGTACAGCTATCCTCCAGATGTGCCAGAGTTTATTCAGGCCAAAATCAATGCGATAAATGCCAGTGATGTAAGTATTTTTTCAATAGATGGTTAGGAAGTGTTCAGAGTTTATAGGGATATGGGCCAAACATGGGCGTGGAATGAAATTAGATGGGCATCTTGGTCGGCATGGATGAGTTGGGCTGAAGGGCCTACTTCCTTGCTGTGTATTACTCTATGACTCCTCTGACTCTAATAGATCTGTTCAATCACAGCAGCCATCTTTTCTACCAAATAAAGCTGTGGTCAATTATAATCTAACTGAATACAGGAACAGAGTTTAGGAGAATGATGGGTGATCTTATCAAGGCATAAAAGACCCTTTGGGTTCACAACAAGGTTGATGTTGAGGTGTTTTTATCATGGGTATGTCTTGAACAAGGGGACATAGTTTCAAGATAAAGAGCTGGTCCATAAAAACAGAGGTATACAGAAATTTCTTCTCACAGAGACTGGTGAGTCTCTAGAGTTGTCTGCCCCAGAGAGTTGTGGAGGCAAGCTCTTCAGAAGTATTGAAAGACTTTTACCTTCAACCCTTTCTTTATTCATTCACAGATGTGGGTAACAATGTTAAGATCAGTGTTTATGGCCATCTGTAGTTGCTCTTGAACTGAGTCGTTTGTTAGACCATTTCAGAGGTCAACAACATTGCTGTGTATCTGGAAGTATCATAGAAGTTCACTGCTCAGGAGGTCATTTGGCCCATCGTTACTATGTTAACCAAAAAAAGGAGCCTTTTAGATTAATCCCACCTCCTAGATCAGGAAATGTTCTTTCCTAAAGGACTTCAGTGAACCAAGTTGGTCTTTATAACAATTTACTAAGTTCATGGCCATCATTACTGACTAGTTCTTGATTTATCTTAACTCTATCAAATTTGCTGATTTTAAGAGCCCCAGCTGGCTTTAAGTTAAGTACAGATTCCTCATAACCTAATTGAATAAGGTAACAGGTCCAAGTTGGTAAATGTCAATACCTCTTTTATTTTCCTATCTCTCTGTCAATATTGTTCTTGATTTGGTTTCTAATGAAGGTGAACATCTGGATTTCATTCAGCAGTCCTCCAATAAGTAAGCCAGCACCTGGAACTCAATCTAGGATTGGGGACTGGCTGGCTTGCATCAATATGTGCTGCACAACACCAGTGCCATCTGATACATTCACAAGAACACAAGAAAATAAGAGCAGGAGTAGGTCTCTCAAGCCCGCCTCACTGTTCAATCTGGTTATGGCTTATTTGCCTCACCTCCTCTTCTGTGCCAGTTCTCTATTGCCCTCAATTCCACTGTCTTTCAAAAAATTATCTATCTCTTCCTTAAATACCTTGAGTGATCCAGCCTCCACAATACCCTGGAACAAAGCATTCCAAAGATTCACCATCCTTTGCGAGAAGATTCAACAATAAATCTTGCAAATTTCTAAACTTAGTATACAAGGTAAGTACTGAAAAAGGGTGACCTGGAGACAATGATTTTGGCAATTACTGAGTTGCAATAACAATGGTTAACTCCAACTGTCCGAAATTTGGTACAAGGGGATTTTTTCTTTACTCTATCACTAACGTAGCACTAACATCAGGTAACATGGGACTAAGAAATTCACCAGAATGTTGCCTGGAATGGAATGCTATCATTTATAAGGGGAGATTGGCTTTATTCTCACTGGAATGTAGGAGGCTGAGGGGTGATCTTATAGAAGTTTATAAAATGATGAGGGGCATAGATTGGATAGATAGTCAGCGTCTTTGTCCCTGGACAGGTGAGACTAGAAACAGAGGGCAGAGGTTTAAGGTAAGAAGGGAGAAATTTAAAGGAGATTTAAGTTTCTAACAAAGAGGGTGATAATTATTTGAATCGAGTTCCCATAAGGGGTGTAGAGACAGATACGATTACAATGTTTAAAAGGCATTTGGACAGGTACTTGGATAGTAAAGGCATAGAAGGATACAGGCCTAATGCAGGCAAATGGGATTAGTGCAGATTGTCATCATGGTCGGCATGGATGAGATGGACTGAAAGGGCTCGCTTCTCTGTTGCAGGATTCTATGATACATTCAAAGTTTAAATTTTCTTAGTATGTTTCCTGTCTGAATAAGTTGAATTAAAGATCATTTTTGTTTGCAGAACTGCTACAAGAAAGAATGGAAAAAAGATTTAGCAAAGGGTTATAACCTCACCTTTGATGCCATTCCAATTATTGCAGCTAAATCTTCCCGGCATAATGCTAGTGATGTAAGTATACAATGTTCAAATGTTTACTTTTATTACTTTATTACATTTTTTCCCTATTTATTTTTCATTCCCTTGTGAATCTGGTAGGGATAAGATAGAAAAGTACAAGAGATGAGGTTGAATGGATTGAAGACTGAGTTTGAGCATTAAGGGTACAGAAACAAAATGTCCAAGTTTGATGCAAGATTAGGCAATGGACAATAAACATTTTAATTGGATATTGGACATGTGATACTGATTTCATATAATTAATTTTAATTTAGGCAAGATATTACCACTACAGCAAATCATTTTATTATAAAGGAATTGGCTCTATATTGGTGACAGTAAGGATCATAACATTATTGTCACCAGTGTCTGAAGTTACTGAGAACAGATAGGAAGTGAGTTAGTGTATAAAGTAGGGAATCAGCAGGCAGAAGTAGACAGTAATCCTTAATGGAATAAGCTTGCATGAGCTCAGAACTTCATTTGGAGATGCTTTGTTACTGCACTTTGCCCCAGGTGTTGCAGAAGCTGTGAGCAAAGGGGATTTCAGTTGGACTTCCAGAAAAGTTACAGTGGCAGGTGGAGCAAATCCTAGGCCACAGGCTCTGGACAGAGTGTCTCAATGTTCTTACTCCACGTCATCTTATGCCATATTCCTATTGGTGGGTTTGAGCAAATATCCAGGTCATTGCTGATATTTTTCTTTAAAAGAAGGCACTCATGAGCATCCAATGTTCACATTCCTCTTCTGTTTGGGGTAATTTCATGGACTGGAGCTCGTGTACATCCATCTCCAATTCATGTTCTCTGTGAATTATGCACCTTTGGGAGATTGGAGTTGGTAAACTTCCCCTCCAGTTTGTATTCTCTCCATTAAGGGAGAGAGAGGGGGGAAACATCTTCCAAACACAGCAGATTGACATTGGAAGGTCCACCTTCAATGCAGATGTCATGGTCTCTCCTGACAGATTACATTTAGTTGTCTATAAAAGAACAATGACTCTGACTGCTTTTAACGTTGCATGTACCTATATTACAATGGCTAGTTTGTTCTAAAGCTGAGATGAGTAAGTCATAAGGTAATATCTTCTGCTGTCACTTGAATATTTATTTCACAGGTTAAGTATAAGAAAGCTTATGAGGAAGCAAAGGGCAAACATGTTGGTTTCCGTAGCCTCAAAGACGACCCTAAGCTGGTCCATTCTATGCATGTAGCCAAGATTCAATCTGATCGTGAGTACAAAAAAGACTACGAAAAAAGCAAGACCAAATATCACACACCAGTGGACATGATCAATATTACTGCAGCCAAGAAGTCGCAGGAAGTGGCCAGCAATGCTTACTACAAGAATCTGATCCACAATTACACCTATCTGCCTGATGCCATGAATTTGGTACTGTCCAAGAACATGATGGACATACAGAGCGATGTAAGTTACAATGTCAATTAAAAATCTAATTTCCTGCTTGTTGTCTGAGATGGGCTCCGGAACATCCCATCATTCCCTACTGTGGATCTGTTGGCACCACTTAAGCCTTTGGAAATTGGGACAGAGAAGTGTGTGTCAATAAGACAACACCTTTGAAAAGCATAGATTTTGAAATTAATTTACTTAGGGTGTTGTTGCAAAAGTTCAATAGTTACTTTTCTTCCTTTGCTCAAGTAACAAAGAATCAAATTTTAGCACTGATAGTTTCTGTTACTGACCATGGTAAATTGACTCCTGACATTAAAGTAAGGAGTGAGGGTAGCTCTGATCTGGTCCACTCCATGTACAAATTCAAAACAAAGAAAGGAATAATCAGCAGCAATAACTTTTACATTATGCCTTTAATGTGGTGAAATGTTCAAAGTGCTTACAAAAGCTTTAGCTGCTAAAATTTGACCTCAGCCACATAAAGAGTTATTGGTGATCAAAAGCTGGGTTAAAGATGTGGATTAACTGGGGCACCCAGTGCCTGGATATCTGAAGGCATGAACGCCAGTGGCCAGGTGAAGAGATGCATAATGCCAAAACATGGAGTTTATGAATGGCTGTGGGGTTGCTGGAGGACAAATAGATATGGGCCATTAAGTTTAGCAAGTACAATTTCTAGTTTCAGCAGAACACAGAAGCAAGGAAAACCAAGATCTCTGTAAGTCAGAAGATCAATAGCTGCATGCAGTCACAGAACAGACTGCATGTCGAGCAAAACTGAACTTATCATCTGTGTTTGTGATAGGCAAGTCCTTATTTACTACGTTTTGTTGCTAACGGATTAAATCACAGACCTGAATTTGATTTAATACTTGAATTTAAATGCACCCAGTTAGAACTTACACGTTTTACACCTGAAGCCCATTTTGTGAGGTAAAGAAGGCAAATCTTGTGAGGCACCATTAGTGCTGTGGAGTCTCGTTAGATGAACGAAATGTGTGGGAAACCAGACTGTATCCAAAAGAGCCAACTCTGCAATATGAACTCTTGTCTTGAGAAGTTCTGTACCAAAAATGCTACTCACAACGTTTATTACGCTGTTTTTGAAATGTTCCATTATCACCTTTGCAGTGATATTCATCTACAATCATGTTTGCTTAGAAAATTATCATTTATAAAATTATCTCCTGCTGCTTTGTAAAACTTTTTAGCAAAGTGTTTACTGTTCAGTTTGGTTGGAGTGATAGGACAATTAATACTCTGTTTTTAACACAATTTCTTTTCTTGTCTGCAGAACATCTACAAATCTGACTACAATAACTGGTTTAAAGGCATAGGTTGGAGCCCCTTGGGCTCGATAGATGTGGAGAAAGCAAAGAAGGCCGGACAAGTCCTTGATGAACACCGTTACAGAGTGCCACCAGGCACTCTCAAATTCACCAGTGTGCCTGACTCTGTAGAAATGGTGCTGGCTAAAGCCAATGCTCTGCAGTTTAATGATGTAAGTGGATCTTCACAAAATATTGTCCGGTGTTTTCATTTTTCTGATGTTCTTTTGCACCTCAGTGACTTACGACTTCAGGAATGACAGGGCCCAGGGAATTGAGAGTACTGATCTCATCCTGTGTTCAGTGGGAAATATGATTTGGGCAAAAACCTGTCAATTTTCCCCTCTAACTTGCAATTGAAGGTTTTCCTTCTGCAGTGCAGGTAATTTGTGGAAGTTTCCAATGTTTAATGGAACAGGATTGCCAAGATGGAATGACAGCTTGTGCTAGCACACAAATCAGGAGCTACATGGTCACTATTTTGGATTTTAGGAGTTACAAGAGTGTTGTTATAAATGCGTCTTACCCTACTGAAAACCATACTTAGATCTGCACTTCTCACTCCTCTGTGTACCCTTGGTGCAAGAGCCTGAAGGTATCTTGGACCAGTCTCTTGAAGCCACCTACTCAACACCTCTGCATTATTATATTTAGAAGCCTCCTCTAGATCTGTCATATTTGACGATGATCTGGGCCTTCACTCCTGTCTACATTTAAGCCTTACAACATTTAATATATGATGCTATTGTTCATGTTTTGACATTTTTTTTTCTTTACAGAAACTGTACAGATCTGGAGGAGAAAAGATCAAGCATAAGTACACCTTGCCCTCAGATGTGCCACAGTTCATTCAGTCTAAATACAATGCTGTCAACCTCAGTGATGTAAGGACCACATTCCCAATCTTTACCTACTTGAATTATTCCTTTAGTTGGTTAAAAATTGTATTAACATTTTTAGTGCTAGATAAATTAACAAGTAAGTTAACATA
The DNA here is from genome assembly GCF_009764475.1 of Pristis pectinata. NCBI lineage: Eukaryota > Metazoa > Chordata > Chondrichthyes > Rhinopristiformes > Pristidae > Pristis > Pristis pectinata. The sequence continues at coordinate 18,173,714 of NC_067405.1, forward strand.
TTTTACGTATAAATTACAGCATGCAAGGAGGCAGTTTGGCCCATCAAGTCCATGCCACCTTCCAGTAGAACAATCCATCAGTCTCATTCCCCCCTTTTTAGATAAGATATCTTTATTAGTCACGTATACATCGAAACACACAGTGAAATACATCTTTTTGCGTATAGTGTTCTGAGGGCAGCCCGCAAGTGTCGCCACACTTCTGATGCAAACATAGCATGCCCACAACTTCCTAACCTGTACGTCTTTGGAATGTGGGAGGAAACCGTAGCACCCGGAGGAAACCGATGCAAACACGGGGAGAATGTACAAATTCCTTACAGACAGTGGCCAGATTTGAACCCGGGTCGCTGGCACTATAAAGCGATGCGCTAACTGCTACACTACTGTGCCTACCCTATAGGTCATCTTATTTTTTTACACATCCATCAACCCTGTGTGATTCTTTTGCCAGTTACCTACATTAATGGGAAACTTACAGTAGCCAATTAAACTACTAGCCTGCCTTTGAGACATGAGAGGAAACTGAAGCACCCAGGAAAACCCACATGGTCATGGGGAAAGCATGCAAACTCCTACAGGAAGGATGTCGAGGCTTTAGAGAGGGTGCAGAGGAGGTTTACTAGGATGCTGCCTAGATTAGAGGGCATGTGCTATCAGGAGAGGCTAGACAAACTTGGGCTCTTTTCTCTGGAGCGGTGAAGGCTGAGGGGTGATCTGTTGGAAGTGTATAAAATTATGAGGGGCATAGATAGGGTGGACAAGCAATATCTTTTTCCCATTATTGAGTGATCCAATACCAGAGGGCATGCATTTCAGGTGAGAGGGGGTAGGTTCAGAACAGACGTGAAGGGTACGTTTTTTACTTGGAGAGTGGTGGATGCCTAGAATGAGTTGCCTGATAGGGTGGTGGAGGCAAATTTATTGGGGGCTTTCAAGAGGGGCTTGGATGTGCACATGAATGAGAGGAAAATAGAGGGATATGGGCATTCTGTAGGTAGGAGGGATTAGCTATGTCGGCACAACATTGTGGGCTGAAGGGCCTGTTCTGTGCTGTACTGCTCTATGTTCCACATAGACAGCACTGGAAGTCAGGATTGAACCTGCAACCCTCGAGCTGTGAGGCAGCAACATTAAATGCTGTGCCACCATGATACAAACCTTTTATTACCATAGTTGCTGAAACCCTATTTCCAAAAACATTGATGAGATGCACACTTTGGCAGCTGTTTAATTAACCAGAGTCTGAATCTTACAAAGCACTTCCTTATAGCATTATTATCCAGAATGTTACAGGTTTTAAGAAGCTTCAAAATCTAAGAGTGAACGATACTTTGATATTGCCAGATAGAATTTACCTTTAAACCTCTGACTGGCTTTGTGGTCTAGACTTTGTGGTCTTGCACCGTGTATTACTAAAGGCAAATGCTATTATTAAGCAGTTGCCTGCATAACTTTATGTAAATTGTTCCTTATTAGGAATATGAGGAAAACATTTTTTAATATAAGGGAAGTCAATATTCCTAATTTTCAACCAGTATTAAAAGCATATAAATATGTAGTGCTGAACAAAGATTTTTTTGGGAAGTGACTGCAATTCAAAATGGAACTTGCATCTGCAGTACAAAGGCTTAGGACCAAGTTTTAGGTCAAAAGTAGTGTATTTAGGCTCTGACTTTTTTTTGGCTTAAGAATGGTGCTTGGTTCAGGCAGGGGTAACTAAAGGGAAAGAAGAAAATGAAGCAGGAATGTAGGAAAGACTGGAAAACCATGTGTTAAAATGTCCAACATACTACATTTGTGCTAATGCTGCAGAAAGTTTAGGATGGGTGGCATTTGAAAATATTTAGGTCTTCACAAAAGTACATTTTCTGAAAAATAGATTCTCTATCCTTTTACAGAATTGCTACAAAAATAACTGGAAGAAGTCACTGGCTAAAGGATATCACCTTGAGTCTAATGCCATCCCTATTGTTGCGGCTAAAGCATCAAGAAATATTGCCAGTAATGTAAGTAGTCATCAAAATTACTCTGATTCATGAATTTTGACATAAATTACAAGTCAAAGAATGACTAAGAAATCCATGCCTGTTCCTTAAATGTTTAAAGAAATATTGGATTGTTGGAGAAGAGATGCATCCAATGATAGAATGTAGATCCATGGACAATGAATGAATGTAGGGAATTTTCATGTCAGTATGATGATTCACTTTCAGGGAAGCTTGCTGATTCTAGTTCTCATGTATTCATTATCTTTGCCTTTCCAGTTGTAGAAGCCTTGGCTGGTTGTTGTAGTGCCTTTTGTACAGGGCAGTAGAAGTGAAGAGAGTGAATGATTGGAATGCTGAATTGGATGCCAATCAATTGACCTGCTTTATGTTGGATGGTCTGAAGTGAAATGGATGAACACCTTGAGTGAGGTAGATGGGTTAAATACGGGGCACATGATAATGTTTAGGATTTAATTAGGAATAGGAAAAATGACAACAAAAAACTAAAACAGAGAATTAGAATTGATTGCAGAGTAAGCCAAATGCACTGAGGTGCAAGATGTAATCAGTACACAAAATTGTATAAGAGGTCTTTCTTAAACAAATATATCAAAGGGAATGTTTAAACTTGAAGTGGATCTGACAGTAGTGGACAGTATTGATAACCATTATCAGAAAATGGAGGATTTATTCTCATTTTTAAGGCATAGAAGACCATTTGGACATCAAGGAAATGCTGGCTCTCAAAGCAATCTCATTTCCCCATTCATTTCCCTGTAAGTTATTCTCTCACACATGCTCACTCTGTGGCATTCCCACCAGCCACTCTCACTAGGATTAACTTACAGAAGCCAACTACCTTCACAGCTTAGAGAGGTTGGAGGAAACTATGAGCACTTGGGGAAAGCCCTCTCATTCGCAGGGAGAAGTTGCAATCTCCATATAGACAACACCAAAGTCAGAATCAAATCCAGGCTGCTGGAACTGTGAGACAGCTGCACTACCTGCAGTGTTATTCTGCCTTCTTTGAAGAAATATTTGACATCAGTCTTGAGGGGATGAATCCTCAAATGATAGACAATGAGATAAGTGATAAGAGTAAAAGGAAAAATTAAGTTAAATTTATCAGGCCAAAACAAAAGAAAGCAACATGGTATGGCAGAATATTTTTTTAAGATCCCAATGGCAGATATATATGTAGATATACAAGCTTTATTGATGTATTTCCAATCATCAGTGATGTGCCGTGGGGCTCTGGGGATGTGCCAACTTAATATTAGTTTTTGAAAAAGGAGCTAAAGTTAATATTAATCAACTTAACACCTGTGATGAGGAAAATTTTGGTCCCCAGTAATGGATGAAATTCCAATGTGACTAAACAAAGAGCAAGTACTCTGACAGAATTTCAAAAAATAGCTTCGGTAAGCTTAATAGAATTTGTGGTGGCAGTTACAGACATAGGTGATGGGAAAATGTGATGTATTCAGTGTATAAGGACTTTAAGAATGTATATGCCTGGGTACCTGGAAAGTTACTGGAAATAATTGTGGGGTAAGGAAATTTAGAACTGTTGGAATAATTAATTAAAATTGGTTATAAAGAGGAAAATGAAAGTAAGAGTTAAGGGAAGATTTTGAATGGATGATAGTGGATAAAGTTGATCTGCAGAAATTAGTTCTGGGACTACATTTATTGATGGTGCATATTGTGAGTACGGATCTAGTCCAAACAATGTCACACTTCAAGATGATTACAAAGTAAGAGGTATAGTTGTTTTCCTAGAAGAACAATGAAAGCTGAGAAGAAATTTTAATTAAATGGCAGAATAGGTTAAAATCGCAGAGAGATTTCTGTGCCACTTTGGTTAAAATATGGTATTATTATACTCTAAATATTTTAGAAGAGCAGACGGATTTGGAACCTTAGAGTAATAAGACTGAAAAAGCAAAATTAAATTTTACACAAGAATGTAAGAATATAAAAACTTAGAATAGGATACTTTTATTTTAAAAAAATGTCTGAATTTATACCATATCAGAGAAATATTGAAATGCTATGCATGATACAATGCAGATTCTGTAGGATATGGTTTATTGAAGTATCTTCATAAATGAAGGAAAATGTGTAAAAATCAGGACCTTTATTTAGAAATACAGATTACAAGGTAACTTGAAGTCAAGCAAAACTCTGCTACATGGTCCTGAGGTGGACCAAGCCCTGTATTTGCTGAATTACATTGACTCCCAATTGAGTAATGACTACGCTGGGTAACATTTGGCAACAAGGAAACCTTAAAACTCTCATCTTGTTTTCAATTCTCTTCATAGTCTTTCCTCTCCCTATCTCCATAACGTTACCCACCCTTAAGGCTCCAAACTTTCCATTCACTTCATTATTATTTATTTCCTCCACCTTTGGCAGCCATGCCTTCAAGAGCCAATTCCCTCTAGTTGCCATCATGTATCTCTCTGCTTGGTTGCTTTCTTGCCTCCTTTTAGAGATTCCTTGGAGCAAATGTCTTCTGGTTATCCACCCCAATATCTCCTAATGCAGTTTGGCCTCGGATTTTGTTTGACGATTGCTCCTGTCAAACAATTTGGGAGATTTGAATTATGTTAAAGTGTTAGACAAATGCAATTTGTAATTGCTGTATATCAATATTTACATTGACCAATTGCATTGATAAGCACCTGTGAAATTTCCTGGGAGAACCTCTTGACAGGGCAGAGATTAAAAGGGAACACAGAAGAAGCCAGAATTGGAGAACACAAATCTTGGTGTGGGTTTGGAAGAAATTACAGAAATATGCAGGCATGAGGTCATGCACGAGGAAGAATTTGAAAGCAAGTATGAGGATTTTAAAACTAAGTTGTTCCAAGTATTTAAGCTGATGTAGGTCAGCACAGGTGATGGAGGAACAGGCACCCGGTGCAGTTTTCAGTATTTTTTCTGCCCATGGGATGTGGCATTACTAGTTAAGACCAGCATTTATTGACCATTACAAATTATCCTTGAACGGACAAATTGCTAAGCTTTTTTAGTGGACAGTTGAAAATCAAATATATTACTATTGATTTGAACTGGGGCAGGCAGGCCAGATAAGGACAACAGATATCCTTCCTTTTCTTTCCTTTCCTCATAGATTACTTACTTCCTTAAATTTAAATTCCTGGCTACCATGATGAGATTCAAACTTAGGTCTCCAAATCAATGGTCCAGGCCTTTGGATTCAAGTTTAGCAATTAAGCTAGCATTTTAATCTCCATTAGAATTTGGATACGGGCAGTAGAGTTTTGAATCACATCATATTAAATGGAAAAGATTCAAAATTAAATTAATGCTTCACCTGGAAGGAGTGTTTGGAGCCCTGCAAAGTGGGAAGGGAAGAAATAAAAGGCCAGGCACTGCATTGCCTCTGCTTGCACTGAAAAGTACTATGGGATAGAGTGTATGTGTTGGGATGACTGAAGAAAGACTTAGGGTTTCACAGAGGGAATGGTCCTTTTGGAATGTTGAAATGGATGGGGAGGGATGTAGCAGGAGTGGCAAAGGATAATTTGTTGAAAGTAAAGACTATAATTGAATTTGAGGAAAATATTATGATTCTGGGATGGACGGGAAGGGTTGAGAACGGAAGGGTTGAGAACAGAAGGGATGGAAATGGGATGGACGTGGTCAAAGAATCATTCTGTTGTTGTGGAGGGCTGTTCTTGGTTGAGGAAAGATGTTGGCTCATGGGAAGCACAGGCAAGAAATGTAACATTCATAGAACAGATGAAATGTAAATAAAACTAGAAGAAAGGAAAAGAATCCTTACAAGAAGTACTTGGGAGTAATGATGATTAAGTTGACTGTGGATTCAGTGCTCCTACAGTTGATTTTGGCCAGCAGTCTATTCCCAGAAATGGAGGCAGAGAAATCAAGGATGGTGAGGCAATTGTCAAAGGCAGGCAATGTGAATGTGAAGGAAGAGCAAAAATTGGAAGCAACATTGATAATATTTTCTATCAGGAATAAGAGTAAGAAATGGTAACAATACATTCATCAATATAATGAAATGAAATTGGTGGCTGTAAAAGTTCAACATTTGCCCCATCCTGAGACTATCTAAAAAGGGTTACCTAAAAGGGAATAGATCCTGGTACTGCAGGAGGAAAGTAGGAATAAACATGTGCAATACACAATAAATGCTGGAGGAACTCAGCAGGTCAGGCAGCATCTATGGAGGGATGCACATGGACTTCCTACTGCCATTTAGGGCCCAAAAATTAGGGGTGTGCAGTTCAGCTTCTAGATTTAGTCCAGGATGTGGAAAACCTTGATATGTGAATACAAGCTGTTCCTTGCACTGAGAAAGTAACAAAATCCCATCACCTCCATAAATAAACTTTTTGAGAACTACAAAATATGTATGTGTTTCAAAGTAAAATGTAAGTGAACTGTTAAATTTGGATTATAATAATGACTTATTTCACATGAATGAATCTGAATTTCTCTTTGTCCATTCCTATTTATGCTAGTATAAGTACAAAGAGGCCTATGAGAAGGATAAGGGCAAACATGTGGGTTTCCGCAGCCTCAAGGATGACCCTAAACTGGTCCATTCCATGCACGTGGCCAAGATTCAGTCTGACCGCGAATACAAAAAAGACTATGAGAAGAGCAAGACCAAATATCACACGCCGTTGGACATGGTCAATATTACTACGGCCAAGAAGTCGCAGGAAGTGGCCAGCAATGCTAACTACAAGCATCTGATCCACAATTACACCTACTTGCCTGATGCCATGAGTGTGGTACTGTCCAAGAACATGATGAACATACAAAGTGATGTAAGTGGCAATGTTAAATGAAAATTATGATTGGTTGGAAATACTCGGCAAGCTCAGGCAGCAGCTCTGGTGGGAGAAACAGAGTTAGCATGTTAGATCAGTGACCTTTCAGTATAACCAGTGCTGATAGGTTATTGGAGGCACAAGAGACTGCAGATACTGGAATCTGAAGCAAAAAACAAGATGCTGGAGGAAATCAGTGGGTCAGGCATCACATGTGGAGGGAAATGGACAGTCGACATTTTGGGTTGAGATGCTTCTTCTGGACTGAAAGGTAGAGGGGAGATAGCCAGTATAAAAAGGTCAAGGGAAGGGGTGGAGAAAGAACTAGCAAGCAATAGTAGTTCCAGGTGAGGAGGGGTGATAGACAGACGGAGGAGCGGAGAGTGGAAGTAATGACAGAAGCTGGGAGGTGATTGGCCTGAAATGTTAACTCTGTTTTGTTATCCCTAGACATTGCCTGAATCTGCTGGGCATTTCTAATATTTTCTTATTTTATTTTTAATTTTGAGTAACTCCTTCAGTCAGCTTTTGGATTACAATTGCTTGCTTTCTGTTAAGAATATATGAACACAAAAAAAAGGAGCAGGAGTGGGCCAGTAGAAGAGCTTTGTCATTCATTAAAATCATAACTGATTCAATATTGGTCTCAACATCACTTTCCCACTGTTTCCCCAAAGTTCTGGACTCCCTTGTAATTTAAATATCTGTCAATCTCAGCCTTGAATATATTAAATGATTTCACCTTGGCAGTTTTCTAGGGTAGGAAATTCCAAAGAGTCACAGCTCTCTGAAAGAAAAAAATTACCTTATCTCCATCTGAAATAGGTGACCTCTTAATCTAAAATTCTGCAGGTCATTCAGTTCCTTGAGTCTGCTCTGCAATTCTAGAACATAACACAGTACAGCACAGGAACAGGCCCTTCAGCCCATGACATTGTATTGAACAAACTAAACTAGTCCCTTCTGCCTAAAATGCATGCCCTTTGGTATTAGACATTTTGACCCCAGGAAAAAGATACCAGCTTATCTATGTATGCCTCTCATAATCTTGTAAACTTCTATCAGGTCTCCCCTTGGCCTCTGCTGCTCCAGAGAAAACAACCCAAGTTTGTCCAACCTCTCTTTATATCACATGCCCTCTAATCCAGGCAGCATCCTGGTCAACCTCTTCTGTACCCTCTTTAAATAAAGCCTCCAGCCTCCTGTTAGATTCTTGCTGATCTTTACCACAGTTACACTTATTCATTTGGATTATAACACTTTATTGTACTTGCATTTTGTCCTATTTGAATCCATTGTGCTCAAGTATTTCCACAATTCTTGACTTTGGCAGAATTTGTATAAGCAGGACTACAACTGCTGGCAGAAGGGCATAGGCTGGATTCCGATTGGCTCACTGGATGTGGAGAAGGCCAAGAAAGCAGCAAAGGCCTTGGATGAACATAAGTACCGTCAACATCCAGACACGGTCAAGTTTACCAGTGTCCCTGACTCTGTGAATATGGTTCTGGCCACAAGCAACACAAAGCAGCTCAGTGATGTGAGTATTTTCATCTCATTATCAGCTCCACTTGTATGTTACATGTTCCTGGTGTAATGATTTAAAATGCTGCTAAAATGCTTTTCTTTTTTTTAATGTTGGGTGCATAAGACACAGTGCCTTGTTGTGAAGAGAGCTTGTCCTTGAATTTCTTGGCCTGGAACATTTGTATGGCTGGTGGCACACCTGACACAGCCTTGGTAAGGCCAAGTGCCAGGAAGAACTCAGACAACAGGCACACTGTTGCACACCAGAGGGTGGAATTGTGTTTTTTGGCCAAGTGTAAATGGGCAGGCATGGTATTGTAGCGGTTAGAGTAACACTATTACAGTGCCAGCGACCTGGGTTCGCTTCCAGCCGCTGTCCGTAAGGAGCTTGTACGTTCTCCCCATGTCTGCGTGGGTTTCCTCCGGGTGCTCCGGTTTCCTCCCACATTCCAAAGACGTACGGGTTAGGAAGTTGTGGGCATGCTATGTTGACACCGGAAGCGTGGCGACACTTGTGGACTGCCCCCAGAACACCCTATGCAAAAGATGCTTTTCACTGTGTGTTTTAATGTACATGTGACTAATAAATATATCCATCTAATCTATCTAGCAATCAAATGGGAACCTGAGATAAGAAATAGGATTAGTGCTTTATGGCTTGAAGCTGGGCTGAAGGGGTTCTTTCTGTGCTGTATCTCTGATGACACCCAACCAACAGGAGCCACTGAGTGCTCACAGCATCCGGATCACCCTGAAGTCTGCCATAATTAGCACTTGCAAAGAGACTCTAAGCTTCTTTACCAGATAACATTGTAATGCCAGGGAGCTGACAGAATGGATCTTGTTTTGATTTCTTTGCCATAGCAGAAATTCACCCGTATATCATTAGGTAATTACCATGTTTTTGAGGAGCTCACCCAATTACAGGAGAAGGCTGTGCTTGATAACACATTTATCAGACTTTCAGTTTCAAAACTGTATGTACTATTTGAAATTCAGCAAAATTTATGAGAAGTTGAACATTAAGAAACTTTGATTCATAATTTAAGATTTTGTCATGATGTGGAAAAACTGATTCATCCCTTTATTATCTAATAAGGTTCACATTCAAAGTGGCTGTTGATTATTGAGCACAAACTACATACTTACCAAAGATCACTGGAAACTTTTTTTAAATTGTTTAAAACCATGATTGGAAATTGACAAATAAGGAATTCCCAAATTGCTAATCCTTGTTGCTCATTAAATTATTACACTGACATGGTTATACTTTTGAAACAATGCCATTTACTTTTGATGTTGAGTGATTGACAGTTTTGGTCCAAATGCTAATGATTTTCCCCATTTTACTTTCAGCTGAACTACAAAAAAGCCGGTGAAAAGATAAAGCACAAATATACCCTTGACATTCAATATCCACCATTCTTACAGGCAAAGGTCAATGCTCAAAATTTAAGTGATGTAAGTACTCAGGTTTAACTTAGCAAGGATTACGCTGAAGTAGTTCACATGAATCTACAATTAGTTAATGTTAAAGCAGGTCACTTGCACATTGTTTCACGATGAACTTGCCGTAATGATACTTGTTAGGCATAAATGGCAGCTTTTGGCATGAGGGGCCTGGCAGTTGCCATGCCAACTTAAGGTTACCGTTGAGATGATAGAAGCCACCAAAAGCAGATAAATATGCATCACAAAGTGAAGGAGACTTTTTAAACTGATGACTAGCAGTAGATGGGCAAAGTTTACCACATAACTGGAAGATCTTCATTGATATACAAGCTTTTCGTGATGTCCATTATTCTATAAAACGTCATGCATATTTACTGTAAATATCAAAATGGTCTAAAGATAGAAATATTACCATTGTCCTTCACAATCAAAGCCTGGAACAAATACATTTGGATGAGTAAGTCAATAACAAGGGTATTAATAATAAAATAAAAATATATCTTTTAGTATTTGTGTTACCTAGAACTAACCAGGTAAATGGAGTAATATTGTCAGCACTTTTATGAGTAAAGGTATTGTAATACAACTGATTTTTACTCTATGAGAGTTAAAATTCTTTTTACATGGATTTCTGCTCATCAAATTGTTTACCTGGTCTTTGTAGCAAGAATGAAATTTAGTAAAATCTCAATGTGTAAATTTGTAATTGATCAATTCTTAAGCAGCTCTTTTAAAATCTCCTGGGCATGTTGTCATTTTGGGCATAGCTTGGCTGGGATGCCTCTTAATCATTTACATTAGAATTTATTTAGCTGATAAGCCATTACATATCCTCACCTTCCGACACTGGATTCTGTGCATTCTAAAGTAATTCATCCTGTTTCCTTTTCAAGCAACTGTATAAGGAAGCCTGGAACAAGACTATTGCTAAAGGTCATGATATCCGGGCAGATGCCATTCCAATTGTTGCAGCCAAAGCTTCAAGAAACATTGCAAGTAATGTAAGTAAAATCATCTTATGGTATTTAGACCTTATGGTATCATTATTTGAGTCACAAGAATTTTGAGGACCAGCCAGTGTCCTTTCAATTAATTTTTGGAGCTGTCTCATAGCTTGAACTAAGGCTTGGAATTGGACTCAACCAAATTCCATGAAAAAAAACTGGGAAGTACGATTCAGATATGGCCTGAATGTATATTCTTTGATAAGTTACACTCTGCAAAAATTTGTGGTAAGAAATTACCTCTTATTGGTATAGAGGATGATATGCCCATGTTTGCAGAATGCCCAATAATGAATTGAAACACTGCAAAAATAAAAGGAAATATTAAACAAGTAGGAGGTTGCTAACAGATGCAGCTTTTGTAGTGAGTATGTACATGTTTAGATACAAAAATGGCAAGGGAACACAATCTTAATGGAAAAACATGGGCGGTTCTCTGGCCGAAGTAGACAAGTTTTCTCATAGGCAAAATACATTCACCCCACAAGAACCATAGCAAACATGGGCATATCCCACATATTACTTACATCCCACAGATTTTAAAGAAGTCGAATTACCTAACATTTAAGTTTAAGAGATCCTAATGCTTAATGAACATCCAGTAGTGGAATACTTTGTGGTGGATTGAAATAGTTAAGGACATGGCATATATTGAAGCAGAGCCTAGATGATAGGGAAGAGCATGGAATGGAATGATAGGGCAAACAAGATGAAATGGTGGGCAAATGAATCATGAAGAGGACATATCTAGCACAAATGTGATCAGTCTTAAGGCTTGGTTCTATGCCAGGCAGTTCTATGAATTAACCTTTCAGCATTTGGATCTGAGGCAAAACCTGGACTTCTCCTGTATTTTGCCTAGAGGATGATAACAACCAAATGTTAAAGGTGGAAATCTATCACCATGTCTTTTAGTAGGAACCTAAGACAAAGGCATAAACCACAGAAATTAGCCCTAAGATAAGTACTTCCTACAAAACGTTATGAAAATGTGGAATGTAATGCCAGAAAGACCATGGAAACAGAACTAAGTGTGGTGTTTAAGAGGGAGGAAAGCACTTTGGAAGTAAGACTGGTGAGGACATAGGAAGCTGGAGAGGAAAAAACTGTGCTCTTGGGTAAATTAACTGCTTCAATCTGTATGTCCTACCTTGAGTCCAGGTTTCTTTGCACAAAAAGCAGGCAGATAAACAACCTCACAAGAAATAAGTTTTAAAAAAATACACTTAAGTTGTAAATGGAGGAAAAATATTTCCATTGTTTAGCAAGATGGCTATAAGAGGGAATATATTCCAAATGAAAACTAAAAGGGAAAGAGAGATTAGAAAACAATCCACAGAAGTTGGTTTAAAATTTCAAATCCTTTGCTACATACAATATAAATTATGTTATTTTTGCAAAGAAGCATAAAAATGAGTTAAGATTTTCATAATCTGAAAGATAATTCACAGGGAAAAAATTAAATAAGGGATGGTTGTTTTAATTAACATTAAGTACAATAATGGAACTTCTCTATTTTCAACCAATATTTTTAAAACTGGCCAAATTGAACAAATGTGTTAACTTTCTCATGAAAATATCATTACAGTATCGATACAAAGCAGCCTTTGAAAAGGAAAGGGGTAAACATGTTGGGTTCCGTAGCCTTCAAGATGACCCTAAGCTGGTCCATTCCATGCACGTAGCCAAGATTCAGTCTGACCGTGAGTACAAAAAAGACTATGAGAAAAGCAAGACCAAATATCACACGCCGTTGGACATGGTCAATATTACTACAGCCAAGAAGTCCCAGGAAGTGGCCAGCAATGCTAACTACAAGCATCTAATTCACAATTACACCTACTTGCCTGATGCCATGAATGTGGTACTGTCCAAGAACATGATGGACATACAGAGTGATGTAAGTCACAGCATTCAGTGGAAATGATGGAAGTATTCAGCAGATTCATGCAGCATCTGCGGAGGCAGGAACAAATCTGTTATTTCAATTCAATGACATTCGAACCCTGAAAGGTCTAATGAAATGATATTGGCCTGAAATATCAACTGCTTTCCTCCACAGATGCTGTCCCAAGCTGCCAAGTATTTCCAGTACTTTCTGATTTTGATTATCTGCAGCAGTTAGCTTTAGAATTACAATTTCTTGCTTTCTTTTTGTATGGAGCTCAGCAGCCTTGCAATTCTAACCAGAATGATCAGTCATGTGAGCATCATTGTATTGGTGGTATTTATGCCCCTGGGTAGCGTGCATATATTCAAAGCCTTGCAAACAGTTTATAATCTATTCTTCTATTGCATTTCAATAGTGACTTTACCATTAGATGAAACTACAAACTAACATTTTTATTTATTTATTAATTTTTTGGATCTGGGCATTGCTAGCAAGGCCAACCTCCACTGCCCATCCCTAATAGCCATTGAGAAGTTGCCGGTGAGCTGTCTTCGTGAACCACTACAGTCCTCTTGGTGAGGATACAACTACAATGCTGTTGGGGAGGGAGTTCCAGGATATAGACTTAGTGACAATGAAGGTCTGGCGATATCTTTCCAACCCAGGATGATGTATGACTTGGAGGGGAACCTACAAGTGGTGGTGTTCCCACGGCCCTCGTCTCTCTTGGTGGTAGAGGTTGCAAGTTTGCAAAGCGCTGTCAGAATGGGCTAGATGAGTAACTGCTATGTAATTTGCAGATAATGTACAGTGTAACTATTTTATGCCTGTAATGGAGGGAAAGAATGTTTTGGATGGTGGACAGTCAAAGTCAAAATTGAGTTTATCGTCATGTGCACAAGTACATGTATGCACAGGTGCAATGAAAAGCTTACTTGCAGCAGCATCACAGGCACATAGCATCATATAAGCAGCATTCACAAGAAAAACATAAATTAACCATAAATTATACACACTTTTTACAAGAAGGAGCACAGTTAGAACAAAATAAAACAAAGCCTATCGTGACAGGGTGCCAGTCAAGAGGATTACTATGTCCTAGATGGTGTCAAGCTTCTTGAGTTTTTTTGGAACTTAGCAGGCTTGTGGAGTGTTTTCCATCACAGTACTGATTAATACCTTACAGATGATGGAAAAGCTGTGTCTGGAGGTATATCACTCCCCCATCATACCCACCCTCTGAACTGCTCTTGAGGCCATGGTATTTATGTGGCTGGCTCAGTTCTGGCCTATGCCGACTACCACCACCCCCCCCCCCCCGAATGTTAGTAAGGGGGGACTCGGTTATGGTGATGCCATTGGAGAGTTAAGGGTAATTGATTATTGGAGATTGTCATTGCCTGGAACATCTGTGGTACAACTGGTACATGCCATTGATCAGCTTATATTAGATATCATACATTTAAAATTCTTTTGGGCCTGTGGAATTGGGTCAGGGATTCCGAATGTTCACAATCAAGCAAATGGGCCAAAGGCATGCAAATGGGACAAGCTCAGGCAGACAATTTGGTTAGCATGAACAAATTAGGCCAAAGAGCCTGCTTCTGCTCTCTATAACTCTACGAATGAAGAATTTTCTCCTCATTTCCATTCTAAACAATCCAACCCTTATCCTAGTATAATGACCTCTATCTTTAAACTCTATAAATTTTAACAGTAAATGCATCAGCCCTCCATCAATATTAGTTTTAAGTTTTATGTTCATTTTTAGATTTTGCTCCTGGTACTATTTTGATTACATGAGTATTTCACAAGGGAAGTAAAAAAAATGTTAAATATGTGGGACTTTACTATTTAATGCATTTTAATGTCTCCTTGCAGAACAATTACAAAATGGATTATAACACCTGGTTTAAAGGCATCGGCTGGATACCTATTGGCTCTTTAGATGTGGAGAAGGCAAAGAAAGCAACTCAAATAGCAAGTGAGAAGAAATACCGCCAACATCCTGATACATTAGAATTCACAAGCATTCCTGATTCTCTTGAGCTGGTCTTGGCCAAGAATAATGCACAGATGTGGAATAAGGTAGGCGTCATAGGACAGTTTTGAGCATGATGTCCACACTCTATCTCTTCAGACAGATGCACCATATTCCCCAGTTTTCAGTCTAAATCTCTACCTAGGGTGAAACAGGTCCTCAAGCAAACCACAGATCAGCCATTTGCTGTTCTCACCCACTCTCCACGTGTTTCCAACATATATTAATGAACAGAAATCAGCAGCAGTAGCATTGGCTGATTCACTACCCCAGATATTTCAACCGAACTTACAGCTATGACAAGACACCTGCCTGATGTGGGAATAGGACAAAGTGAATGATGGTGTGCTTGGGTTAATGATGCCCTGAGAGATGTCATTTTCCCTGGACCACCCAATGCCGTGGGGAGAACTAGGGGAGAGTGTGGTAGAATTGGAGGAAGGGAGTCTGCTTTCTGGGGTGACATTACTCTCAATCCTCTGACCTGTACAAAAAAGGATGGGTTGCACCCGAACTGGAGGGGGACCAATATCCTTGCAGGTAGGTTTGCTAGAGCTGTTGCAGAGGGTTTAAACTAATTTGGCAGGGGGATGGGAACCCGAGTAATAGGTCAGAGGGCGGGGCAGTTGGTGTACAGGTTGATGTAGCATGTAGAGAGACTGTGAGGAAGGATAGGCAGTTGAAAGGGCAAAATTGCAGTCAGTTGGATGGGTTGAAGTGTGTCTACTTTAATGCAAGAAGTATCGGGAATGAGAGTGATGAACTTAGAGCATGGGTCAGAACATGGAACTACAATGTTGTGGCCATTACAGGGCAGGAATGGCTGCTGGATGTTCTGGGGTTTAGATGTTTCAAAAGGAACAGGGAGGGAGGTAAAAGAGGTGGGGGAGTGATAATGTTAATCAGGGATAGTATCACAGCTGCAGAAAGGGAAGACGTCCTGGAGAGAACATTTACTGAGTCAGTGTGGATGAAGGTCAGAAACAGGAAGGGAGCAATCACTCTATTGGGAGTATTCTATAGAACACCCCCCACCCCCCACCTCCCAATAGCAACAAAGACACTGAGGAACAGATTGGGAGGCAGATTTTGGAAAGGTGCAAAAATAACAGGATTATTGTCATGGGTGATTTCAACTTCCCTAATATTGATTGATGCCTCCTTAGTACAAAATGTTTGGTTGGGGCGAAATTTGTTAGGTGTGTCCAGGCAGGATTCCTGACACAACATGTAGACAGACCGACTAAAGGAGAGGCTATTCTGGATCTGGTACTAGGCAATGAACCTGGTTAGGTGTCAGATCTCCCAATGGGTGAGCATTTTGGAGACAGTGACCACAACTCCTTGACCTTGCCTTGCAGAGGGATAGGAGTAGATGGTATGGGAAAGTATTTAATTGGGGGAGGAGGAATTATGATGCTATTAGGCAGGAACTTGGGAGTGAGGTTCTGGATAGGTTCATCCCATTGAGGCAGGACAAGGATGGTAGGGTGAAAGAACCATGGTTGGCAAGAGATGTGGAATATCTAGTGAAGAGGAAAAAAGAAGCTTGCTTAAGGTTTAGGAAGCCAGGATTAGTTAGGGCTCTAGAGAGATACAAGGTAGCCAGGAAGGAGCTTAAGAATGGACTTAGGAGAGCTAGAAGGGGGCATGAGAAGGCCTTGGTGAGTAGGATTAAGGAAAACCCCAAGGTGTTGTACTCATATGTGAAGAACAGGAGGATGACCAGAGTGAAGTAGGACTGATTAGGGATAGAGGAGAAAACATGTGCATGGGAGGTCCTTAATGAATTCATTGCTTCAGTTTTCACCTGTGAGAAGGACTTTGACGTTCGTGAGGACAGTGTAAAACAGGCTGATAGGCTAGAACACGTTGATGTTAAGGAGGATGATGTGCTGGAACTTTTGAAAAACATTAGGATAGATAAATCCCCGGAGCCAGACGTGATATATCCCAGGATACTATGGGAAGTGAGGAAAGAGATTTCTGAGCCCTTGGCGATGACCTTTGCATCCTCACTGGCCACAGGAGTAGTGCCAGATGATTGGATGGTGGTAAATGTTATTCCTTTGTTCAAGAAAGGAAGTAGGGATAACCCTGGGAATTATAGACCAGTGAGTCTTACTTCAGTTGTGGGCAAATTATTGGAAAAGATTCTTGGAGACAGGATTTATGAGCCTTTAGGGAAGCATAGTCTGATTTGGGATAGTCAGCATGGCTTTATGAGGGGCAGGTCATTCCTCACAAGCTTGATTGAATTCTTTGAGGATGTGACAAAACACATTGATGAGGGTAGAGCAGTGGATGTGGTGTATGTGAACTTTAGTAAGGCGTTTGATAAGGTTCCCCATGATAGACTCATTCAGAAAGTTGGGAGGCATGGGATATAGGGAAACTTGACTGTGTGGATTTCGGAACTGGCTTGCCCATAGAAGGCAGAGGGTGGTTGTAGATGGAACGTATTCTGCCTGGAGGTTGGTGATCAGTGGGGTTCCACAGCGATCTGTTCTGCGACCACTGCTCTTTGTGGTTTTTATAAATGACTTGGATGAGGAAGTGGAAGGGTGGATTGCAGATGACACCAAGGTCAGTGCTGTTGTGGATAGTGTAGATGGTTGCTGTAGATTACAACAGGACATTGATAGGATGCAAAGCTGGGCTGATAAGTGGCAGACAGAGTTCAACCCGGAAAAGTGTGAAGTGATTCACTTTGGAAAGTTGATTTGAAGGTAGAATACAAGGTTGATGGCAGGATTCTTAGCAGTGTGGAAGAACAGAGTGATCTTGGGTTCCAAGTCCATAGATCTCCCAAAGTTGCCTCGCAAGTTGATAGGGCAAAATTGCAATCAGTTGGGTGGGTTGAAGTGTGGGTTTAAGAAGCCATGTGGTGTGTTGGCCTTCATTAGTCAAGAGCTGTGAGGTAATGTTGCAGGTTGATAAAACCCTGGTTAGACCACAATTAAAATATTGTGTTCAGTTCTTGTCGCCTCACTACAGGAAGGATGTGGAAGCTTTAGAGAGGGTGCAGAGGAGATTTACCAAGAATCTACCTGGATTGGAGAACATGTCTTATGTGGATAGGTTGAGCGAGCTCGGGCTTTTCCCTTTGGAGTGAAGGAGGATGAGTAGTGCCCTGTTAGAGGTGTACAAGATGATAAGGGGCATAGATCAAGTGGACAGCCAGAGACTTTTTCCCCAGGGCAGAAATGGCTAACATGAGGGGGCATAATTTTAAGGTGATTGGAGGAAAATGCAGAGGGATATCAGAGGTATATCACAGAGAGTGTAGGTGCATGGAATGCACTGCCAGGAGTGCTGGTAGAGGCAGGTACACTGGGGACATTTAAGGGACTCTTAGATAGGCACATGGATGATAGAAAAATGGAGGGGTATGTGGGTGGGAATGGTTAGATTGATCTTAGAGTAGGTTAAAAGGTCGGCACAACATTGTGAGCTGAAGGGCCTGTACTGTGTTGTAATGTTCTATGTTCTAAAAGTGGAGATAACTGAATAATTCTCCTGTCAATGAAGCCTGGTGACCACACCGATGTAAGTGCCAGGGATTGATTTCGCATATCTATCCTCCACTCACTGCAATTCTTTGAAGGAATTACACTGTTTTGGTTGGGAGATACTATGGCAGTTTCTGTCATAAGTTTTGCTGTTAAAATAGACTCTGTTTTTGAGTAAACTGACTTTGCTGTTGTTTGGTTTGTTGTGAACCCAGACATGTGCCTGTCTCCAACACTGTGTTGTCAAAGGACACGGGTTTTCAACATCAGCCAGTGCCATATAGTACCATCAAAGGCTTATTCTCTGCCTCCAAAATCCATTCTACAGACTGCAATGGCAGTACATTGATGCTACTTTAATAGTGCATTTAGTACCATGATTGCAGATGAATTCCTGGGCCCAGAGCAGGAGTTTGTCTCCTCTGAAAATGCTGTAGTTTCTCCAGTTACTGTGTGATGTAAAAAGTTCCCTGCATTTGAAAAGTGTGCCAAGGATTTGTACATATCCCATCCTCAAGCCTGAATATTGTCAGTGGAATTATGTTCCAGCACTTATTCGAAAAGTTCACTCCTAGGATCCTTGTGTGGTGGGCAAAGCCATTGTTTATCCTGATTTGCCCTTGAACTCAATAGTTAGCTCACTACAAAGGCCTAATATACATCCAAGTAAGCCATGTTGTTTATGAGACTGGTCTATTAATCAGATAAGGTTGGAATAGTAGATTTCCTTCTTAAAAGGATGTTAACAATCTCCTCGGGTTATGCAACAATCCAGGAGTTTATTGGTCACCATATCTGATGCTATTTTTTTATTTTAACTAAATATAAACTCCACTGCTGCTGGGACTCAAATTTATTTTCTGGATCTTTACATAAGGCCTCTAGATCCTAATCCAGTCGTCTGACCACTATGCTACATTTCCCATGAATCTGAGAATTTACTGCTTACTACTCCATGGAATATTTTATTCACCAAGAGATAGAAAACTTCAAGTAGAGTTCTATTGGTCCTCATCAGACATGTTCATGCTGATTTTTCCTTAAATCTCATGGTCCTATTCTTTTTAATAGAAACTGTACACAGAAGCATGGAATAAAGACAAGATCAAAATCCATATTATGCCAGATTCACCAGAAATTGTGCTGTCCAAAAGCAACCAGATGAACATGAGTGAGGTATGTTATGAAGGAGTTGTGTTGAAGATGAAAATAATCAATGGCTTCTGCTATGTTTGTCATGAAACTGTAATTGTTGTTGTACCCTACTCCTTTTCCAATATTGAGGAGCTGGTGAGACACAAATATATTATAATAATGGGAATCCAGGAGTGGGAAAAGTAGGGATGTATAGTGCAATGTAGAGAAGGTTGTGGTGTACATGTTCTCAAGTCCTGTATAAATATCTTACTCCTTACCTTAAACAAATGCTCTCTGGTCCTAGACACCTCTGCTGTAGAGGAAAGTTTTTTTTACTATCTACCCCATCTATACCTCTCATAATTTCTATGTTAGGTCTCACCTAGCCTCCTCTGCTCCAAGGAAAACAAACCCAGCTTATCCACATAACTGAAACGTTCCATCTCCTGCAACATCCTTGTGAATCTCTTCTGTACCATCTCCAGTGCAATCACATCCTTCCTCTAGTGTGGTGACCAGAACTGCACACAGTACTCCTGCTGTGGCCTAACTAATGTTTTATATAGTTGTACAAAGATCTATTTGCTTCTATTTCTATCCCCTGGCAAATGAAGGCAAGCATTCCATATGCCTTCTTCACCACCCTATCCACCTGTACTGTCATATTTAGACTTGTAGACTAAGGTCTCTTTGTTCCTCCATACTGCCCTGGGCCTTACTCTTTGTGATGTATATCCTACCCTTATTTGACCTCCATCCCACCGCCACCCCCCCCCCCCCCCCCCACCACCAACAGTTCATCAGATCACGTTTATCAGGATTAATTTCCATCTGCCATTGCTCTGCCCAATTTAACAACTGGTCAAGATCATTCTATAGCCTAGGACCATCTTTCTCATTATCACAACACCATCAGTTCACATATCCTCTGAAAACTTATTAATCATGTCCTCCACATTCACATCTAAATTGTTAATCTATATAAAGCAAACAGCAAGAACCCCAGCACTAATTGCTGTGGTATACAGTTGGTCACAAGCTTCCAATCACAAAAACAACTCTCCGCCATCAAACTCAGTCTCCTATTACCAAGTCAATATTGGATCTAATTTGCCAACTTGCGATGGATCCCATGGACTCTAACCTTTTGGACCAGCCTTCCATGGGGGACCTTGTCAAAGGCTTTACTGAAATCCATGTAAATGTGGTTCATATTCTCTTCTGGCTGAAAACAGGTTTCAATGGTTTAGAAATAGATAAATTATCTTCTCTAATGGGGAAAATCAAGACCAAGAGGGTGTAATCTTGGAATTAGTGCTAGGTTTACTGGTCAAACACACCATTTTTTTTGCAGTGAGGTGCAGACTGATATCTAATTCATTTCTGAGGACTCCTCATACAAATATGGAAATCCCAAAGCTCTCAGAGGTTCTCATTGCAGTCGTTCAGACTCTGGTCAGAGGCTGGACTAGTTGTGGAGTCCAATGATGCAGCTCTGACTTCCAGAAGTTGTCCAGATTAATGCTGGGAAATCCGGATGTTGAATTGCTAATACAGGATAAATTACTCCATTTATTTCAATGACAAGGAACTGCTGTGAGGAATAATTTTACATTTTTTGAATTAATTGAGGTATTCAATTGTTAATTGCATTTAATTGTTTTAAGTAATTTCTATTGTTTGTTTCTTTAATTTAAAAAAATATTTGTTTCTGAATTTCTGGTAATTTTCAACTATTCCTAATTAATTTTTTAAATAAATATTTGAATATTTTTCAATGCTTGCCAACATCAGAGATAGTCACAAATGTTCCAAGATGTTTAACATTTTATAAGCAGTAAACCTTGTGTCTTGGCTTTACCAGCTGTTAAGACATTGCTGGGATTAGAGCTTACTATTTATGACAGGAGTACCCAGTGCTGGGAAGGGCCTCACCAATCAGGTGCTGACTTTGTGGGGGAAGTTGTCATTGGAAAGTCTGCCCAGATAAGTGTAGAGCTAGCAGCTTAGGGGAACAGTGAGTGCAGACAGCTCTCTGCTCACTGAGACAGTTACTTGAGACATGGCCACGTAATTAGTATTGCGCGACACTGCACTGAACTGTTTGTGAATGAAGTTAGGTACATCCTTCTCAATTTGTACTTGAAGTTTTTAATAAGTTCTCTGTCATAAAACAGCGTAGGAAAAAACAGCTCGTACAATTTCAGTAGTCAGTTAATGAGTTACATCGTGTTAAAATCCTATCTTTCTGCTCTATGTTTTAGAAATTATACCGATCTGGCTGGGAGAAATCGAAGAAGAAAGGCTATCATCTGAAGCCTGATGCCATTTCGATAAAGGCCGCAAAGGCTTCAAGAGACATCGCCAGTGATGTAAGTATTTCTTAATAATCTAGTCAGATATAGTTTATTACATATTTACACTTGGGAGACCCAATTTTCAGTATAGTCATCAAACACATGAAAATGCTTAAGTGCAACATATTATTTTGTGTACTGTACATAGCATGATGTGTATGCATCATTCACTGGTTCAAATTGTCCTCCTCCTAAAATTACATTATTAATTGCAAACTGCCCTCCTGCTCTGCAGTACACTTTTTAGATGCATTCTTTACACATGATTGAATGTTAACCTGCAAACTTCGACATAATTTGTCCAGAAAGCCACACCTTGTTGCCCACACCAAATGTATTATTTAGTAACAAATACATGACAAACGGTTCTGAATATTTTTTCCGTTGACTCTGCTGGAACTGAATTTTGGAATGTGAGTAGAAAGTAATAGCAATATTATAGAGCGTGTTTAGCACCGCTGAATAACAATGCGTTTCCAGGCATTTTTGATTTGATTTCCATATTTTTTGTTGTACTTCTCAATAAGTGTGGTAGAATTGAAAATTCATGGGATTGTTTGTTTGTTCAGTTAAATAACTGCAATAAAGTGGAAAACTCAAGCAGTTCGGAGATTTAACCTTTGATTTTCCAAATTTCAATTCCTTCCATTGAGCCTCACCCTCTGACAGCAAAGCATCTTGGGAAGCTTTGGCCATGCAATATGCAATTTTCTGTCCATTATTTTCTATTTTAATAAAAGGAAATTCTGTGTTAACTACCAATTCCTGATGCATGCAACAATTCATGAGTAATGTGAATCTGCCCCTTGTTCTGCAATGCAAAATGAGTTCAATCACTGAGGAAGCATTTCCAGGTGACTTGCACATCTTTGAACTCAGTATTCTTAGTATATCCTCTATGATTAGCCTCACACGTAAACAACATGAGTGTCATGTGGGACTAATATATGAACATACAAATTTGTAAAAAGAATAGACCATTCAGATCCTCAAGCCTCCTCTACGATACAATAAGATCATGGCTGATTTGAATGTAACTTCAACTCTGCTTTCCTTTCTACTTGTAATCTTTCATCTTCTTGTTTACCAAGTATCTACCTACATCTGATTAAAAATATTCAAAGAGTCTGCTTCCACTTCCCTTTGAGGAAGGGAGTTCCAGAAATTCACAACTCTCCCAGAGAGAAAAAAAAATTGCTTAATCTCTGTCCTAAATGGGTGTTCTTTTATTTTTAAACAGTGACCCGTGTTCCTAACTCTCCCAGAGGAGGAAACTTCCTCTCTACATTTACCCTGTCAAGACCTCCCAGGATCTTGTATCAAGTTCCTTCTCACTATAAATTTCAGCAGATACAAGCTTGGCCTGTCCAATCTTTCTTTGTAAGAAAACCCTGCCCATTCCAGGTGTCAGTTTAGTAAACCTTCCCTGAAGTGCTTCCAACGCATTCACATCCTCCTTTAAGTAAGGAATCCACTGCAGTACACATTGCTCCAGATGTGTTCTCACCAGTGGCCCATATAATTGTAGCATAACCTCCCTACTTTTGTATTCAATTTCTCCAACATTAAACAATAACATTCTGTTATCTTTTCTAATTACTTACTGTACCTGCATATTAACTATTTGTGAGTCATGCATTAGAATACCTATATCCCTCTGTATCGGATCTCTGCAATATATCACAGTTTTGATAATATACTATTTTCCTTCTAAAATGGATGATTTCTCATTTTCCTACATTGTATCCATTTCCAGATCTTTGCCCCGTCTCTTAACTAATCTATATCCCCTTGTAGCCTCCTTATGGCCTCTTCACAACTTGCTCTGCTACATATCTTTGTGTCTGAATCTAGAACACTGTTAATACTGATAGGCATTAAATGTAATAATAGATTTGTCAAATGATTCTGTGTAAGACTTGTCTCCATTATCATCATTCCTGTTTCTTTTTGGCAGTACAAATACAAACAAGCGTATGAAAAAGATAGAGGAAAGCACATTGGTTTCCGTAGCTTGCAGGATGATCCCAAGCTTGTACACTTCATGCATGTTGCTAAACTACAGTCAGAGCGCGAGTACAAGAAGGATTATGAAAAGTTCAAGACAAAGTACAACACACCATTGGACATGGTCAGCATCACAGCTGCTAAGCAGTCTCAAGCAGCAGTCAGCAACATTGACTACAAAAGACTCATCCATCATTACATTTCTCCTCCTGACTCAATGAACTTGGTACTGGCCAAAAACATGATGAACATACAGAACGATGTAAGTTTGTAAAATAAAACATATTGTGCATTTATCAACTGCAATAATTCTACATCTTCTGTTAAATGTTAAAATGCGGATGTGTGAATTACTCTGTTATGAAGGCAATGAAAATGTGAGCATGTCCAGCTTCAGAGTATCTCAGCTGAACGTTGTAAGTAACTGAGCAGGAAAGATCAGTGAGGTTTTGGTTCAAGGCTATTGTAAAGGTTCTCATCTCAATCCTCTTGTCAGAAGACTTGAGTTCAAACAACATTACTTGAGAACATAATGTAGGTAGCCAGTTCAGTGCACTACTAAGTTGAGGCTTGCATCATGTGTAACTGGCAAAAGCATTACTTGCTATGTGGTCATCAAACATGGCTTCTATGACCAGTGGGATTACTGACTGTCAAAGATGTCAGAAGATTATTAGTTCTTTCCAGTCCTTAAGTATGAATGATAGGTTTATTTTCACATTAAACATTACCTTTGTGGCAGGGTTTGCACCAATGCTGTTGTAAACCTGCTTCCTTATTTCAAGGCGATTTGCCCTTTGTAGATGGGGCTTTGCCACCATTAGATATTGGCTTGAATTTGCAGGCCAATGTTGAGATATTCATGTAATTTCCAACCATTCCCTGCTTAACACATCAAAAAGTATCAAGAATATTCTTCCTAAAAATTAAACAGGTGAGAAGGGAGTTCATACACCCAATAGCACCTGGCTCAGGAAGATAACCTCCATTTATTTGGAATAGCTGCAAGAGACAATGAAAAGTTTTAGTTTATCCATCTCTTTGTTTCAAACTATTTTAACATTTAAAAATTTTAAGTTCATTTAAATGTTAATTTTCTTTCATTTATAAGAAGAATATAATTAATGGTTTGAAGATTTTGAACATCAGAGATTGTTGGAAACTTCAAGGTTTTGGTCAAGTTTGACAGCTGGTTAAGCAAAGTGGCTTAATCAGCTGTCAATGTTTTTTTCAGCTCTTTTGTAGGTGAGCCTTGTTCTGGCTTGCAATTGAGGATGAGGCCAGTCAGGATGAGAAATTGCCATTAGATGCCCACTAAAGTGGAACTCCAAGTTAGCACATAGGTCTGCTTTATCAAACACAGTGTACATTTTACCGCTGAAATGAAGTACAGAACAGACCCTGGCATTATAACAATGAGTCTGTATTTAGGGTTGAGGTGGACTTCAACTCTTCTGTATCATCATAGTGTACTGTTTTTAGTCATGATACGGGAGCCAGATATTTTCCCATGGAATGAGGAAAAATTGGAGAACAATTCTCTTGCCTGACCTTACGGTCCAACCTTTGGAGACTTTGGTACTCAAAGAGGAATATCCATCTTGTGCATTTAATGTGTGGCTCAGAAAAAAAATTAAAAAAGCAACAAATGCACAGTCAAGATGTCTCTTGTAGAGGAGATCCCAATTAGAATTGCCTCCTGCAGCAGTTTTATTTTGTTTGAAAATAGCTATTGCATATGTATATGACTATTTAATCTTTGTGCTTGTTATTTCAGAACCTATATAAGTCAGAGTACACTGATTTTATAAGGGGCGTTGGTTGGATCCCCATTGGCTCACTGGACAATGAAAAGAACAAACGTGCTTCAAATATCCTGTGTGAGAAAAAATATCGTCAACACCCAGAGATGTTCAAATATACCATTGATGCTCAGTCCATGCCAATGGAGCTGGCAAAAGCAAATGCCAAAATCATGGATATGGTAAGAAGACTTAAAAAGTATTAATTTTGAAAGTGCTTTATTAAGTTATCTGATTCAAAGAATGCTTTGTTAATCACCAGTATTTAACCTTTTAGAACCTGTATAAGGAAGCCTGGGAAAAAGACAAGGTTCAGGTACATGTAATGCCAGACACACCAGAGATTACGCTAGCTAAAGTGAACCAGTACAACATAAGCCAGGTAT
This sequence comes from Pristis pectinata, assembly GCF_009764475.1. Classification (NCBI taxonomy): domain Eukaryota; kingdom Metazoa; phylum Chordata; class Chondrichthyes; order Rhinopristiformes; family Pristidae; genus Pristis; species Pristis pectinata. Next base: position 18,199,656 of record NC_067405.1, read on the forward strand.
GTAAAATGGATTGCTTCCAATAGAAAAATGTGAATATATTTGAGTATAAATTGCAATGTAGCAAAGAAATGCAAACCACTTCAAGCTACGAGAGAATGTGAAACGAAGTGATACAGTAAATTGTATCAAATGGGAGATGCAGGATTGAAAACCAAAAAACTGCAGATGCTGGAGGTCAGAAATAAAAAATGGAAAATGCTGGAAACATTTCAGCATCTGTGGAACGAGACATCAAGTTAATGTTTCAGATCGAAGGCCCATCAGAATGAGGAAAGAGAGAAAACAAATTGGTTTCATGTTGCAGAGAGGGTTGGGGAGGGATGAATAGGACAAAGGGAATATCTCTGACAGAATGAGATCAAGGTTGCTTTGGGGGTAAGTTGCTGATGAAGTAACCTGGGTTAATGGAGGGCAGTTGGAGAGAGGTAACATGAACAAAGGAACTAAAAATCTGTGAGATAAGTGTAGTCAGGGAGAGAAAAACTGAACAATAGAATGTAAAAGCTGTAAAATGCAAGGCTGTAACTGCTGAGCAGGTCACACCATGCTAATGGAGAGAGAAAAATACTGATTACTGAAGATTGACCTATGGCAGAATTGACCAGTTCTGATACAAACAGCAAAAGCATGTTACCTGAAGCTGCTGAATTCAACATTTAAGACTAGTAGACTGGAATGTATCCAGACAGAAGAGGTGTTTCTTAAGCTTACATTGGACCACATTATAACAGTGCTGCAGGCAAGATACGGGTAGATCAGAGGGGGAGTGGACTGGCGGTTCAAAGTGGTGGACAACAGCCTCTTCTTCAGGCCCTCCAGAAAGAATGCAAGTGCACTGTAAAGAAGTCACCCAATCTGCGTCAGGTTTTTCCAATGTAGAGGAGACCACATTGTGAGAAACAAATGTGGTACCCTAAATTGGAAAAAGTGCAAGTGAATTTTTTCTTCACCTGGAAGGACTCTTTGGATCCCTAGATGTTGGGAAGGAAAGAGGTAAAAGGACAGGTGTTGCAGCTCTTGTAGTTGCTCGGAAAAGTGCTGTAAGAAGGGAAATGGTAGGCAAAAGTAGGAGAGCAGACTGAAGAGTCACGAAACGTGCAATCCTTTCAAAATGCTGAACGGGGAAGAGAGAAGGTGTATCTGTTGATGGAATCTTGTTGAAACCATCAGAACTTACACGGTTACTTTTAAAAAGCAGAGGCACGAGACTAAGAACTATTGGTCAGCATAGGTAAAATGTATTCAGTGGTCTTCGTGTATGCTTTTCAGTTCCTGTGATCCTATAGAGTTGTTCTGGCAGAGTTGCAGTAATGTGTAATTGATTTTGGAGTAGCTTGGCTTCTATTTTCTACTGATGCGCAAAGGTAATATGTAGCAGTAGTTAGATATGACTCTATATATTTTTCTGTGTCTTGATCACTTTAATTCATATTATGCAAACACATAGGATTTGAATTCATATTCCTTACAGAAAATGTACAAACAAAGCATGGAAGAAGCAAAGAAGAAGGGATATGATCTTCGTGCTGATGCCATTCCAATCAAAGCTGCCAAAGCTTCTGCTGATATTGCCAGCGATGTAAGTGGTTTGACAACAGTTACATAGATCTGTTATCTTCCACTGTTTTATGTTTGGTCAGTTTTCTCCTCACTTGAAGTAGTCTGTTGGCATGTTGAAGTAGCCAATGAACATATTTAAAAACCATCAGCAGGCTATTTCACAGCCAGCATTTTCAATGAGGAAGATCTAGCATCATTTTAGCAAAATTGATCTTACAGTCCCCACGAGACAAAGGTATTCAATGGAGCTGTTAAGGAATTATTCCCAGTGAGTTGGCATCTGGCTACAGTTACAAATGGCATAAGTGGAGGAGGCTATAGAGGCAGATGCAATGTTCTCAGGAACTTATTGGGCCTCTACATGTCAGAAGAGACAAAGCATGGGTCATCTCCTGAACTGCCCTGCAACACCAAAGGGCTATCCACTAGTTTTGGCAACACTGACACCCGAAGCAGTAGCCTCTGCAGAATGTTGAGAGCAAACCACAGGAAAAGGTACAAAAAAGATCAACAGAAACAATGGACTGAATTGTCTCATTCAATACCTCTAATTGCATGAACATTGGATGTCCTGAAACCAGTGTGCAGGGGAAAAATGAATCTGCCACTGGTTAAGGACAACTGAATTAGCGAAGATTAAAGATTGTAGCTGAACTTTGCTCCGGACTACTTGACCCAACTTAATCTTTGAATGGGTTCTGTTATTACATTGCCATTGAGCAGGTCGTGCTATTACATTAGCACAATTGTAGACAATGATTAGAAAGTTGATGCGGTATTTACATTCCTCACCAGTAGAGGGAATAGAGCTGATTGCGTGATTTATACCATATATTTTTGTCTTGTTTTCTTAAGTAACATATTATTAAGCAATCTCTTCAATTAAGATCGTAATGTTATGAATATTCTAAGCAGAGAGGACACAAGTCACACAGGCTGCATTACCTTCCATTCGACTGTCGTCTTCTTTGTAATTTTGCCACTGGCAACTTACAGTATTTTTGAAGTGCAGTAGAGTGAAAGAAATCTGAGGACAATTTCATATTGAAAAGTAATGGCAAATAATTTCTGAGATAGTTTTCCTTCCTGATTCTGCACCCTGAGTTTTTTTGGTAATTTGGATGTTCTTTTAACTGATTAATATTTTATTTTCAACTATTTCTTTCTTACAGTACAAGTATAAGCTTGCTTACGAAAAGGCTAGGGGAAAGCACATTGGTTTCCGTAACCTGCGAGACGATCCTAAGTTGGTTCATTCCATGCACGTAGCCAAGTTGCAGTCCGACCGTGAATACAAAAAGAATTATGAGAAGAGCAAGACCAGGTATCATATGCCATTGGACATGCTAAGCATCTTAGCTGCTAAGAAGTCCCAGGAAGTGGCCACTAATGCCAATTACAGACAAGTAATCCACCATTTCACATACCTACCTGATGCAATCGACCTGGACCGTGCCAGAAAGATGATGGAAATACAGAATGATGTAAGAGCAACTTTTTCTTTTCGAAACTCTTCAGAAAAAAAATTAAATCCAGTTTAATTCCCTTCTTGTCAACCCATCCTATTCAATAATAGTAAAGGATGTGGAGATTCCGATTTCTCTGCTTTCACAGAGAATTTAACTTCTTTCCTTCAAAAATGTAATTGGAAATTTAAAGCAAGGTCTTTTCATGTTTGTTGTGCACTTACATTGGCTGCTGAATGTGGAAATGTTGGAATATTGGCCCCAGTACTTATAGGGATGGAGTTAGGGAGTGCAATTGCTCTGAGGACTAGGATTAGAATGACAAGTAAGTAGAGATCCTGCCAATAGCAAGGCCTCATCATACAAAGCAACACACAAAAAATGCTGGAGGAACTCAACAGGTCAGGCAGCATCTATGGAGGGAAATGTGAACTGTCAACTTTTCGGGCTGAGACCCTTCATCATGAGTCCTGATGAAGGGTCTCGGACCTAAACATCAACTGTTCATTTCCCTCCATAGATGCTCTCTGACCTGCTGAGTTCCTCCAGCACGTTTTGTGCGTGACTCCAGATTTGCAGCATCTGCAGTCTTTCTTGTGCCTCATCATCCAATTTTTTTTTTCAGTTTCCTAACTGAAAGCCAGCCAGGTTATCAGGCTGGGAGGTCATACTCATGGATAATTATGACTGTCACCAGCCAATCAGGAGTGAACAGGACCAGGCCAAGAGTTTAATGTGATTGTGAGCTAGGAGGCTCCAGAACTAATACATTACTAGGAGGATAGTAAGCCAACCAAGGCCATGGCAACTCTTTAGGCAACAATCCAGGCAGTCCTATTCTCCCATTCAATCGCCATAGTCACGAAAATTATTTCTTCTCATGTGCTTGTCCAATTCTAAATTGAGTTGCACTGTTTCCACTATCCTTACAGACAGTGAGCCCAAGATCATAATTACTCTCCAAATGAAAGAAAAGCTTCTTCTCTCATCTATCAGTATCTTCCCCATTTTTGAGCCATCTGCTATTAGGAATAGCTTCTCTCTGCATGATAATTAATTTTCCCAGTACATGCATATTTACTTCGCATTCACTTTTATATTAATTATTGTAAGAACTCCATTTCAAAGGTAGAATACAAATTACATTGTGAACTCTGAGTTGGTGTCAATTCAATGTCTCCTATATATACTATCAATCTCTCTGAAACTGTATTACAATTGATAAGTAAGATACCACAGTCCGATTAATCATTAAAGCTGGTTTTGGCCTGCAGATGCAAGTAGTCAGGTTTTGCTTCATTTTATACTGCATGCACAGAAACCTAATGATTGTTGTTGTTTTTGAATAACTAGAACAATTATAAGTCGGATCTTCAGTGGCTGAAGGGAACTGGCTGGAGTCCCATTGGTTCATTGGATGTTGAGAAGGCTAAGAAAGCAACAGAGATCGCAAGTGAGAAGAATTATCGCCAGCGTCCGGATAACTTCAAGTTCACAAGTGTGCCTGACTCTATGGAAATGGTCCTGGCTAAGACCAACACAGAAGCCATGAAGAAGGTAGATAACTGGAAAAGGAATATTTCGGTGTGATAGTGATTTATTTTTCCACTTATTTCATCTAAATTATATGTCACCCAAGTACCCATTATTTAGCGTCTGAGAATAATAAATGTGGGATAAAGCTGTTTAATGCAAAGGATTGGAAGATGGGTGGTGGTGATTTGGCATAAGGAACCCTCCCGGGCAAGCTGAACCTGGTCTTCATCTCATTACATTTTCAGTGAAGTTTACTGGATGGTGATCGTGAGTGGAAATGTTGATCGTGTTCCTTTCCCCAGTCCAGAGGCACTGAGGTCAATTGGATTAATTTCAACACTGTCTTGGCTGAGACCAAGTCACTTGGGAGAAATTGGAAATGTAGAATCTTTAGATACACACTGGATAAACTGTGGTGCTCACAACATAACTTCATAATGCATTAGTTGCATACTTTGATTAAACTATCAGTTAGATATTCCTAATATCTAGGCTCTGCATTGTTTTAACAATTGTCTAAATGCTTAAGCTCTTTTCAGGCCTTTTATAGTTATTTTGAAAGGAGCTAATAGTTACTTCTCTTTTACAGAATCTGTACACCAAGGCCTGGGAGAAAGACAAAACTAAGATCCATGTAGATGCAGAATCTCCAGACATCGTACAAGCAAAAGCCAATGCGCTCATATTCAGTAATGTAAGAAACATTTAAAAATTATAATTATATAAAGAAAGTTTCAATTCTCACCCTGAGCGACTGGTAACAAACTTCCTCCTTTTTCAGAACAAGTATAAGCGTGACTGGGAAGAATCCAAGAAGAAAGGTTATGACCTCCGTCCTGATGCAATATCAATAATTGCTGCTAAAAATTCCACAAATATTGCAAGTGATGTAAGTAAAAAAAAAACCCATTACAAATTTCAAACTGAGAAAAGTGATTTAAGCTGTTTCTATTAATTACAGATGTAATTTTAGTGTCTATAAATTTGCCCGGCTCAGTTCTTTTATTGCAAATGAATATCACTTTTAAACAGAAATGGGATATTGTATCCAGCAAAGTAACCCCTTTTCAACAGGAACCCAATTATCTTCTCGCTAAATCTTTACTTTCTTTACTCTGTCTATATAGTTCTTGAGCTTATCTCTTGTGTTACTTCCAGTTTTCCTTGATTCTCAGTCCCCTGGTACCTATTATTTCTAAGCTAAGAAAGTGTTTTCTAAAGCTTTCATGTTTCTGGTGGAGTTTATCATGGTGAATAAATTGTTTAGACCATCTTCAGCTGTTTACATTGAAATGTGAAATTATCAATCACATCACTCTCTCTCCACTTCTTTCTCTATTCCCTTTCCCACGTCTATTAGTGACCAAGATATGCTCATGATTTTTACTGTTATCTGTGCCAAACGAACCTAACTGCTGAACAATTAGAAATATGTTCAACAGACAGGAATGAAAAAGAACAAGAAGCTAAATAACTTGATGTTCTTGAAAAGTAACAGCTGATTGTTAATTATTTTCCCCTCTAAGAGGATTGATTCATACCAATATCGGCTCAGTTGGCACGAGCACTTAACCCAATATTCTTCTCATGTGAATTTGCATAGCAGATCCCAGCAGCTTTGTGATATGGAATATTCTTGCCACCCTCCACCTCCCAGCTTTCCAGCAATGATCTCCAGGTAGTCATTTGAAGTATAAATCAAGGGAAAGCAAAATTATATATATGCTTCTGGCCAAAATTATCGATTTTTAGCAGGTGTCATAGGCTTTGCTGTCAACGTTGTTATCTTCTGTCTCCCACAACTCTCGCCCTTACTGAAGATTGGTGTTTAATACCATGCCAGAAAATCACAACAGTGAAATTCACTGTTATTCCTGCATTACCACCACGTACTATAATCCCTGTATTGTCTCAAGATATATTCTTTGTAACTACAGTTCCAGAACTACAAGTCCCAGATATCAGGCTCAGTGACTTAATTCTGTCCCACACAAATTTACTCAATCAACCTTTTAACCTTGGTTCTTCAGCAATGTCCATCCGGCACTCATTCAACATGGGATCAATCCCAGTTATTTGTTTCCTACTTAATGACATTTTTTAGTCACTATGATTCTGTCCTTTTACAAAATCATTATACCTTGCAGTTACTCTACCAAGTTTACTAAACATTCTTAAAATCTTTCTTTTGGCTGGGCCTTGATCTCACACCTTTGGTCCTCTTGCTGCTTCACACCTTTCCCCTACATTTATTTTCTTGTCAACAACCACTTTCCCTATAAAGCATTCTGATGTATAAGCTTCTTAATAGTAAACAATGTGATACATTTTCCCTAATTAACATATATAAGTCCACAGTGCCAACTCCAGAGAAACATAACTGTTATTAAGACTGCAATGATGCCTTTATTGTACCTTGGGAAGTACCACTCATGGTTTGGAACTATTTTGCAGTATAAATACAAAACGGGCTACCGCAAGCAGCTTGGCCACCATGTTGGTTTCCGCAACATTAAAGATGATCCTAAACTGGTCTGGTCCATGCACTTAGCCCAGATGCAGAGTGACAGAGAGTACAAGAAGAACTTTGAGAAAACCAAGACCAAGTTCAACATGCCAGTGGACATGCTGGACATCCTGTTGGCCAAGAAATGCCAGACCTTAGTCAGTGACATTGACTACAGGCATCGCCTGCACCAATGGACCTGTCTCCCAGACCAGAATGATGTGATCCAGGCTAAGAAAGCCTATGATTTGCAGAGTGATGTGAGTACAACTTCAACAGCATTTAGTCATTAATGTTGTTCCAAATTACCAGGAGCAGAGCAATAAAAAAAAAAGCAGAATCGTGCCTGCCTTAATTCGTTTTGAAGCCACACAGTTTTGACCTAGCAAGCTTTTCTCATGGTGTTCAAAACCTCTTAAAAAATCTTGGATTCCATATATTGATTAGATAGCATGGCTTAAACTTAAGAACATTCAGAACAGGAGGACAGCATTCAGCCCGGTTTCCCTGTGCTGCCAATCAATTAGATAAAAACTGAACTGTATCTTAACAACATCAGTTCATCGTAGTTGCATAAACATGAACAGACTTGTAAACAAAAAAACTATCAATTCCAGTTTTGAAATTTTCAATTCATTTAACCTCTGTAGATGTTTGGAGGATGTTTAGAGTTTAACCCATTTTCTGGACTTCCCCTATTAAAGAAAATACTTTCTATCTATTACATAAAACCTTCAAAATTCTGTAAGTTCTAGATATGTCCATGTGAATTAGATACCTTTCTGACTTTGCAATTATTCTGAAGACAGGAACCCAGTTTCCAGTCTGGAATTCTGCCTAGAAAAAAATTGTATTTGAGTTTTCTCCTATGTACAGCAGTGCACTCTGAATGTCACATTAATCTTGGCTGCCAAAGATGTTTACTTTCTCTTCTGCCAGTGGATCTAGTATTGAAACAAGGCAATTAGCAGAAAACTCAACAAGAGCTATGCTTAGTTGAAATGCCACCTGAAATCACACATTATTCACATAGCAGGAAGCATGCTGAGTCTCAACAGAACCAATACCTTGTAGAGGGAGATAACACGCCCAGAAGGGTGATGGGAGGATGTCCTACCATCTTTACATGCAGGGAAGGTTGGCACCTACTCCAGAACAATCAGGCAAAGATGAAAATCTAAGACCTCTGTCCTTTTGCACAGTTGTGAAATGATTTTTCATTGTCTTCCAGAATGTATACAAAGCAGACCTTCAGTGGCTAAAGGGTATTGGATGGTCTCCTCTTGAATCACTAGATACGATCAAAGTCAAAAAAGCTGGTGAGATCCTGAGTGAGAGCAACTACCGTCAGCACCCATCGAAATTTCAGTTCACCAGCTTGCCTGACTCCATGGATCTGACCCTGGCAAAGAATAATGCGCTTACGATGAATAAGGCAAGACTATTTTATCAAGAAACTTGCAATAGCATCTAGTTTTACATTTAATTTTTTTTGCAGAATTTTATGCTAAACAATAGAGAATCTACAACGTATAAGTAAGAGTACATAAAAATGTAAGAAGCAAGAGCAGGAGCAGCCATTTGGCACCTTGAACTTGCTTGGCCAGTCAGTAAGTTTATGGTTGATTCAGCCTGAACATCATTTTCCTGCTTTCCCTCCACACTTCTCAACTCTCTTATAGCTCAAGTATTCATCAATCACAACCATGAACATACTTAATAACTCCACCTCCACAGCTCTAAATTCGTGATGGAATTCATCCCCCCATCAGGCCATATCATCACTTTGAGCCTTCCCTGCCATTCACTCAGATCATAACTGATCCTTGATCATAACTGATTCTGGAGTTTGGACCCAGAAGGTCGACAATTTCTTTCCTCCCACAGACCCGCCGAGTTCCTCCAGCAGATTGTTTGCAGCTCCAGATTCCAGTGTCTGCAGTCTCTTATGTCTCGATCTCATTGAATTAGCTGTCCAATACACAATTGTCTCAGTATCCAAAAGTGTATTAATTTTAGCTCTCAATGTAACCAGTGATTGAGCATACGGAGTCTCGTAGGGTCACGTGCATAGAAACAAGCCCTATGGTCCACCACGTCCATACCAGCTGTTTTGCCACCAACACCATTTCCACTTGCCCATATTAGGTCCATGTACTTCTATGCCTTGCCTATTCAAGTGTCTGTTTAAATGCCTCTTAAACATAATGATTGTATCTGAACCCACCACCTCCTCTGGCAGCACGTTCCAGATATCAATCAGTTTCGGTGTGGAAAAAAAAAGCTTTCCCCTCATATCCTCAATGAACTCCCACCTTAAACCTTTACCCCCTTGTTTTTGATATCCTATCTATATGTCTCATAATTTTATATAAATCTATCACATCACCCCTGAGCCTCCTTCACTCCAGGGAAAACGAGCCCAGCCTATCCAATGTGATAGTATTCTGGACAGAGAATTCCAAACATTCACAACCCTGGACAAAGAAAGTTCTCCCCATTTCAGTCTTATCCTGGGACTTTAGCTTAGAAATCCATTTCTATCACATTTCCAGTTAAAATTGTATTATCAATTTACCTAATACTGTATTAAGAAACAATTGTGAAATTCTTTTGTGCCGGTTCTTCAAGGGGTAAGCTCCCTTGTGAAACTACACTGATTAAGGAACAGTGGACATTAGGGTGAAATTCACCATGTTAGCAGCAATTTTTCTCACAAGTCTGACATAGGAAGTAACCCTTACAGAGTTACACTGTGATACAACCAACAATTTTTCAGCTACCTGGGGCATTGGCCAGGAATGGGAGCACACTGCAGTGATGACTTTGTGGTGGTAGAGTCCTTCCAGAGGAGAGGAACCTGCAAAGGTTTATGAAAAATGGTGTTTGTGTGAAGCAGCCTCCAGACACACATGATAGGAAGTTGCCAGGAAGATGTCCGTAAGCCTGCAAGCGCCCTCAATGAAGACATGCACTTTTGCAAGCACTGTGATGCAGCCAAATATGCCTTCCAGTTGCATTGATAAAAAAAATTAAACATTCTCCACTTTGCTGTTGAACTTCTTTGACTTCTACAATGCAGCAGTGAGCAGCAAAGTGGTATGTATCAGCAGAAACAATAAAGCTGGTTCTTCTAGAAGAGAGAAACGCCAATCACTGTTAAGACCAATGTGGTTCAAAACCTTGCCAGAAATGAATTGTGGGCATTATACTACTACTGACCTCACTTGAACAAATGAACACCAAAAAATTCACTGCTAGGTACTTAATCTTGCACCAAATAGTCCAGACACCATTGATAGCTGATGTTAACTCTCCCAGAAAAGATCACACAATTATATCTGCGCAACACTATTTTTTGTAAGCCACATCTGTAGAAAGAGAACACAGTTGAAGTTTCAGGTTCAAGATCCTTTATCTTGAGTTGCTGTCTGACCTGCTGAGGGTTTCAAGCATTTTCTGTTTGTTACAGATTTCCAGCATCTGCAGTTTTAAAAAATGTACATTTACTCTGTTTTCTAGTGTTTCGCAGATGCCTTTCTAGTTCATCTCTACTTTTGTGGACTCTCCAACCAAGCAAAACAGCTTCTTAGCATACACTCAGCTATCATTCTAGGAATCTCATGAAATTTAGTGAAATCAACACGCATTCTTTTAAAGTCAATCAGGTACAGGACCACACCACCCAATAATTTTAATCAGGATTCAATCCAATGAATCCCTTCTGCCCTGCTTCAGGGGTCACCATGGCACATTTCTACATTCCTATAGGGCTATGGGCCAAATGTGGGCAAATGGGACCAACATAGATGGGCAATTTGATCGGCATGAACAAGTTGGGCTGAAGGACCTGTTGCCATGCTGTATTATTCTATGACTCTTTGACCCTGTGCAGTTTTAGCAAAGCCCATTACAGTTGAAGAAAGTCTGCCTCAGTCTTGAATTCAACCCCTTTGCTGTATAGGTGCATGCCTCCTGTTTGCCACACTCGCGTATTATTTTGTTACAGTTCATGCACAATGATCCCAGTTCTCTCTATAAACCAATGTTTACCAGTGCTACTTGTTGATGTTGGTATCAAACGTCTTTTAGTGGAGTAGGTCCTGCAACAAGCAAGATTTTAATCATGTAATATTTAATTTGTACCAACATTAAGTGGCTAATCAGCAGTTGCTAAAGGGACCTTTGGGTATCATGCAAAAAACAATCTTTCTTTGTCTTTAGAGGATAATGAGGGACTTTTCTTGGGCCATAAAAAGCTCTGAATGTTGACCAAACCTTAAGAGTAAACTCTGGTCTGATTCCAACCTTCCCAATTGGAAGAAGAGTTGGCATGTATAATAGCTCCATAACAATGAGGCAGGGCCCTGTTGATGGTTTCAAGAGGTGAACGTATTCCAATCTTAAACCTCCCATTGTGTGCTCAAGATAAAGAGAGTCACAATGTATACTTGACATCATAAATATCACGGATGTATTTTGTTGGAAATGGAATTTGCTTTTACATTACCATAGCTTAAAAGAGTATCTGCCATATCTAGTCTGGATATTGAATTTAGTAAGTTTTTTTTGCAATCAGATGTAGGCTATATGAAGTCACCACCAAGAAAATTCACAGCAATTTATTAGTGAATCCACAATAATATGTTGGAGTCAGTAGGAGCAGCTGCTCTCCTTTTGTCTTCCTCTTGTATGTAATTCTTCATTAGACTATTCATTTTTCAAATACATTTTTCAAAGATCAATTTGTTAGATTAATGCTCTGTCTTGAAACATTACATATAAACCATTTGCAGATAGGTGGAACTGTTTCAGTATGTTGTCTACTCTCAGGATGTTGGAGTTACTGGCAAAGGTAGCATTTACTGGCCATCCCTAAGGTTTGGTTAGCAAAACATTGATCCCATGCACCTGTCATTTTAATTTCCTTTCTTTTAATTTACATCAGAGGCTTTACACAGAAGCTTGGGAGAAGGACAAGACGAAGGTTCATATCATGCCCGACGCTCCTGAAATCCAACTGGCCAAAGCAAATGCAATAAACATTAGCGAGGTAAGTGCCCATTCAGAGCCGAGTTGGGTTTAGGCTTAGGTTCAGAGGGACTTCGACTGAATTGATTTTCTGTTGTGCAAATTATTTCTGTAAATGACTTATCTCAATAGTGGTCAATATTGGAGTGTTCTGGTGCTGACAAATTTCAACATGTGGATGTGGTTCTGCTTTTTTCATTTAACACAGCAAAATGATCACAAGGTGCTTCATGGGAAACTAATCAGACAAATCTTTGCCACTGTAAAAAGTGGAAGGTGTCTAAACGGATGCATGTTTTAAAGCAAGAAGTTTTAGGTAGGAGAGTGTACAGGGGTTGTGCCCTAGGCAACTGAAGGCACAGTCATTAAAAGTAGATTGAAGGGATTGAGAGATCTATAAAGGGCCAGTGTTAGAGGAGCACAGAGTTCTGGAATGGTTGTAAGGCTGGAGGAGATATCCAAGCTTTGATTAACGATAAAATAGCTCATAAGGGCAATTTTCCATCAATTATTATCACTTTCAAAATTAGCAGAGCACATGTGAACATGCCAACATTGAATTCAATATAAATTGCTCCCAAAAAGAAGAATCTGCCATCAACTGGGGAGAATGAAGGTCTTCCAGAAGGGTTCACTCAATTTATGGAAACCTGGATGGGGCTTATTTATTTACATCTTTAACTTCTTACTCAAATTCCCAATTTGTCATTAGATGAAATTTTCAGTAAAGAAAATGTTCCAATCTGATTCACAGTGCTGTGACAAGGTAGAGAAGGAAATATTAGAAGTGATCATAGACTTGTCCTTGTCGTGGCCCTTGCACCTTATTTGTCTTCCTGCACTGCACTTTCTCTGTAACTGTAACACTATATTCTGCATTCTGTTATTGTGTTCCCCTTTGTACTACCCCCATATACTTGTGTTTTGGAATGATCTGTATGGATGGCATGCAAAACAAAGTTTTTCACTGTATCTCGGTACATGAGGGAATGATAAACCCATTACCAAGGGAATGTCATCAGTTAATACTCCTACGGAATAAATCCCAGTAATTTGTGGATTTGGTAAATATTTCCAACTGGCAAATGTATCTAATTGGACTAAATGTTTGCTTTGGGGATTGCTATGCAGTTAGAATTATACCTTTTGAATCTGTTTGTCCATTTGTTTCATAGAAATTATACAAAAAAGATTATGAAGAATTAAAGAAGGGAGGATATGATCTGAGAAATGATGCAATTTCCATCAAGGCTGCAAAGGCTTCCAGGGATATTGCCAGTGATGTAAGTATGAAGCAATTTTCTCTACTTCAGTCTTTAAGATGTTTAGAATTAGAAATAACTTCTGACTTTTTTTATATACTGTAGTACAAATATAAAACAGCCTATCGCAAGCAGCTTGGCCACCATGTTGGATGCCGTAACATTCAGGATGATCCCAAACTGGTCTGGTCCATGCACGTGGCCAAGATTCAGAGTGACAGGGAGTACAAGAAGGACTTTGAGAAAACCAAGACCAAATTCAACATGCCAGTGGACATGCTGGACATCCTGTTGGCCAAGAAATGCCAGACGCTGGTCAGTGACATTGACTACAAGCATTACCTGCATCGCTGGACCTGTCTCCCAGACCAGAATGATGTGATCCAGGCTAAGAAAGCCTATGATTTGCAGAGTGATGTGAGTATTTCAAGTCCAACACAACTCTTTTTCCAGCATAAGTTTTAAGATGACAATGACAGAACAAAAGTTAAGATATTGTATCTTATGATAGTTTTATCATTAACATGCACTAATTTCCTGAAACTTGAGTCAGACTATTCCACGAGTAATTTTATTTAATTTATCTGAAAATGTGCTTTGAAATATTGCTTTGGTTTAAAATGATTAATTGATAAAATAACTTTTTAAATTCAATTTCTTCCATGCAGCTGTTTAAAAATCTGAAGGACTGACCTGCTAACTCCAGTATATAGGTAGATTTGTTTAGAACTTGCTGGGAGATGCCGGCAGTTACAGATGTTGGGACTCTTGTCCCAAACAGCCCGCAATTACTACAATAGGATCAGGAAGTTCTGCACATGCATGGATATTCCAAACTTGCAGGCTGATTTCCATCGACAATTTTCCAGTTGTGCACCAATACTCCAGTAATGGAGCATGAAATTGTGGCAGTTTCCTATTAATTTGAATCAAGCATTAGGTTTGTGAGTGAGAAGGTTAATTGAGGTTCTAAACATTTTTTTGAATTCATTGGGTTTGCTTTAATGTTTTCAATTGTTTAAAAGCATTTCTGTGTTTTTATGTGACTTTTAAAATGTTTGAAAAAGAAAATTAATCAAGTTTTAATAGTTTTTGCAGTGATATTCAGGAACATGCACAGATCTTTCCAACTTTAACAGCTTAGCCAGCTCTCAAAGTTTTGCTCCAGTTTTGCTGCTTCTAGTCCAATCAATTTATGACATTACATCATTAAAGGCCCCATCAACATACATGGACTCACCATATATACCAGCAGCTCTGGGGAAGAACTGCATAAAGTAGCTTTCTAGTTGGTTCGTATATCAATGGCTCACCACTGGGAACAAATTCTAACCTACTGTTACCCTATCAACGGTAAAATCTACTCTTTTCAAATTGTGATCCAATCTGTACTTTGCATTAATGTCAGCTTGAATGCAGAGAGAGAATTAATTAGCCTCATGTTGATGGAAGAGATCGTAAATGTATTGTAAATGTGCCAAAAAATGCTTTGAGGCATTAAAATAGTGAGGCTGTGGTCCATGCTTATAGTATGGAACTACTGCTTAAAGTATAACTTTGACCTGATCCTAGTTCACCTGTATTCTTGCTGTTCTGCAGATATTCGTGTACATATTTATAGCTTTCCAATAGTGTGCTACAGATGTCAGAGAAATGGAAGGTTATGGGCTGCATAAGAGGGAAGGGTTAGACTGATCATTGAGTAGGTTTATACAGGTTGGCACAACATCATGGGCTGAAGGACCTGTACTGTGCTGTACTGTCCTATGTTGTAAAAACCCATTGGACTCGCACCTATCCTTTTAATGCATCAACTTCCCTGTACCTCCCATTTATAATGCTAGAACTCCACAAACTAATAGTGACTTGGTGGATTAGAAACTGGTAACATACTCCAGAGGAATCTATGCATGTAAACTAATTTTGAATGAAACAAAGGAACTGCCACAATTGTAGGCAAGAACAAATAATTGTTGAAAAAAAGTCTGCCATAAAATAATGTCTTCTGCCCTTCACTCAGATCTCTAACCATTTCACTTATTCTCAGTTTAAACTAACTTCAGTGGTTAGTTCAAGTCCAAGTTCAAGATGTAAATCGTGTAATTTGCAAAGATTTTCTTCATTGGTTCCAGAATCAATACAAATTGGACCTTCAGTGGCTAAAGGGTATTGGATGGTCACCTCTTGAATCGCTAGATGTAGTCAAAGCCAAAAAAGCTGGTGAGATCCTGAGTGAGAGCAACTACCGTCAGCACCCATCGAAATTTAAGTTCACCAGCTTGTCTGACTCCATGGATCTGACCCTGGCAAAGAATAATGCACACACAATGAACAAGGTTGAACTATTTTATTCTGCTTTGGGTGTTTGGAAAATACAGATTTTTATCACTAAGTTTGTTTGGCCCACTGGAAAACCAACTTGCCTGCACATGTTTTTCAGCGTGCATATGTTGAAGCTTGGGAAGCAGACAAGACCAAAATTCACGTCATGCCTGATACGCCAGACATAATATTGGCAAAACAGAATCAGATTGCATGCAGTGATGTAAGTGTTGGAGACCACTTTGGAGAGACATTTGACAATAACATTTTACTATAGTAAGGGAGGGGATCTAAAGAAGCTCAGATTGGTTACCAAATATTGATTAAGATGGGTATGATAGTCTAATGTGTATCTCACTGGATTATTAATCCATATTCCAACAGAGCAAATAGTGAAATTAACTTTAATACTTTGCTAATTTGTAAAATAACTTCCAGATTGTTATTAAAAAAAATGCTGCACAAAGACCTGTACATCTAGGTTTACAGATAAGCCAGGAGGAGGGGATAACATAAGAATGTGTACAGTTATGGACAAAATTGTAGTAAATGAAGTTCAACTGTTTATTAAAAACTATATATATATAAGATAAATAAAAAAATAGAATAAATGATAAGCAGCAATTATTCAAAACATTTTTAGGTTAAAATTTAACAGGTGGAGGGAGGAATTATAACAGTAGAAATGAATTCTGTGCAATCTAAAGGGCAAAATACATCTAGGAAACTGTTGATTACTGTTGTGACATAATATATAGAGTATATTGTTGTGGTTGCATAGAAACTGTACAGACTTGCTATGGAGGAGTCAAAGAAAAAGGGCTACAACTTGCTTCCTGATGCCATCTCAATTAAGGCAGCAAAAGCATCCAGAGATATCGCCAGTGATGTAAGTGGACCTACTTGTTTTGTCATGGAATGTCAAATGAGAATTGACATCATTAAAATTTTTTTAAGTACAGTTACACTGAGTTATAATGTATGTACTTTGCTTGATCTCTGTTTTAGTATAAGTATAAAACGGCTTATCGCAAGCAGCTTGGCCACCATGTTGGATGTCGTAGCCTTCAGGATGATCCCAAGATGGTCTGGTCCATGCATGTGGCCAAGATTCAGAGTGACAGGGAGTACAAGAAGGACTTTGAGAAAACAAAGACCAAGTTCAACATGCCAGTGGACATGCTGGACATACTGTTGGCCAAGAAATGCCAGATCCTGGTCAGTGACATTGACTACAGGCATCACCTGCACCGCTGGACCTGTCTCCCAGACCAGAATGATGTGATCCAGGCAAGGAAGGCCTATGATTTGCAGAGCGATGTAAGTATTTGATCCCAATACGTATTTATAGCAGTTATATTGTTAACAGAAAGCTCAATGGCTCGCCATGGAGTGAGCAGATTATAGCAATTACACTTCAAAAGCAAATTGCTGGGACATCCTTGAACATGCTATTATATTGCTGTTGCTATTGAGCAAATGTTTCTGTACTTTATTGCAATGGAAAAAGGAAAGGGCAATTAATATTGTATTAAACAGTTTACTAGCATAAGATCACTGATACCAGTCGCAATAGGCACTCAGACATTGTTTGGATTACTGAAAAATGGAAGCAGATAAAATTCGTTTTTGGAACAAAGTATATCTTCTGTGAAGCAGCTGATTGCTTTATCTGTTCTTGGCGTGTTGGATCCTGTCGCAAGTGGGTGAATGGAGGAGAGAGAGGTTTCCCATTCTGGAGCTCATTAATAACAGCGTAGGGCACATGTTTCATTTTAATGGGCCCAATTGTGCTTATAGTTGGTTGGTGTTTCTATGGAATCACTGCTGAATCTGGGGAAGCTTTGGATTGTCCTGAGCTATGTGGCAGAATACACTTCATATCTGGCTCTGCAGCTTTATGAAGAGCCAGGACAAGCTTAATCATTGTGAACCCATGACCCTTTTTGTAATGAATGGGATGGAAAAGAAAGAAAGTGTAGATAAAATAAATTCTTCTTTATTTTATTGATTTCTTTCTTTTTTTATATATTGATAAGTTAACTTGTATAAGATAAATGTGTTTTTAGTCATAGGGTCATACAGCATGAAAACAGGCCCTTCAGCCTAACTGGTCCATGCTGACCAAGGTTTCCCATCACAGCTAGTCACATTTGCCAACACTTGACCCATAACATTTTAAACCTTTCCTATCCATGTACCTGTCCATCTATCTTTTAAAAGGTGATATTGTACCTGTGTTAACCACTTCCTCTGTCAGTTCATTCCATATACACACCATCCTTTAATAGGAACTTCCCTTCTTTTAAATCTTTCCCCTCTCATCTTAAACTGTTTAAATGCATTTATGACTTTTATGTCTTAATTTTTCAGATTTTTAAAATTTTACATTTGTTTGAATTGATTTTGACTGTTTTAAATGTCCCTGATTAAAGACTTTTGACAGTACATGTTGTCAAGAAGCCATCAGTGCCTTGGTTCCGCCACCTGAGGCCACTTCCAGATCACACCTCTTTGAAGGCCGTGGCAGTGAGGCCTAGAATTTGTTTTGGTCCACACAGCCACAAGCAGTTAGTGTGGTTACAAGAACAGCAGAAGGAAATGAACTTGATACATTCTGTTATTGTTTTACCCTGTACTACCT
The DNA here is from genome assembly GCF_009764475.1 of Pristis pectinata. Lineage (NCBI taxonomy): Eukaryota > Metazoa > Chordata > Chondrichthyes > Rhinopristiformes > Pristidae > Pristis > Pristis pectinata. The sequence goes on from NC_067405.1 coordinate 18,217,983, forward strand.
CAATGCACTGTGTAATGAATTGATCTGTATGAACAGTATGCAAGACAAGTATTTCACTGTACCTCTGTACATGTGACAATAATAAACCAATTTACTAACTTACTCTGGTTCAAGTATGATCTTTCTGATGACTTAGCCCTAATCCTAATCCTCACTTGTTTGTGTGAAACAGAACCAATATAAGTCGGATCTTCTGTGGCTGAAGGGTATTGGCTGGATACCAGATGGATCCCTGGAACATGAAAAGGTGAAGAAAGCTGGAGCAATTCTAAGTGAGAAAAATTATCGCCAGCACCCTGACACTTTCACGTTCACCAGTTTGTTGGATTCCATTCCTATGTCATTGGCAAAGGTCAATTCCCACAATCTCAATCAGGTAAGGCACTTGTTGACGTAAGAAGCTGCTGACATCATTGTATGCACATCGTGTTTTAAAATGTTAAGAGTGATCTATGCTTGCAACAGAATTCCTTTCAAGCAACTCCACTCACAAACTTCAACGAATGGTGGAAGCCTGAGAACAAAGTATAATTTGCATCAGGCAGGACTAGGTTGCATGATTTTCAAAAAGCAAAACAAAACAGCCTAAAAATTAAGTGAAATGAGTAAAACTGTTATATCAACTGGATCATAATGCATCTGGCAATTATATAATTTATTCATAACATTATTTGGATTGCCTGCATTTGTTACCTATTCCTAATGCCTTTAAGAAGATGGAAATATGGGCTGCAGTCTGTGTAGTGAAGGTACTCCTATGTAGCAGATTCCAGAATTTTGACTCAGTGATGATGAAGGCATATATTTCTAAGTCATGATGGTGTGTGGTAGTGTTCCTATACATCCTATTTGTTGGTAGAGATGGAGAGTGACTCCATTCCATCTTGCAGTCAAACAGAATCAAAACTTGATAAACTGCAAAGGGAATGAATGTTTGGTTTGGTGGATTGGATGCAAGTCAAGCCAGGTGCATTATCTTGAATGGTGATAAGCTGTCAGAGTCAATGGAGGGGAGGCTGGTTTGTGTGATGGACTGGGCCGTGTTCACAGCTCTCTGCAGTTTCTTGTGGTCTTGGGCAGAGCAGTTGCTATACCAAGCCGTGACACATCCAGACAGGATGTTTTCTATAGTGCATCTGTAAAAATTGATGAGTCATTGGGGACATGCAGAATTTCAGAGGAAGTAGAGGCATTGGTGTGCTTCCTTTGCCAAAGCATCCATGTGGCTGGACCAGGACAAATTGTTGATGAAATTTATGCCGATGAGATTGAAGCTCTCAGCCATCTCCACCTCAACAACATTGATGCAGTGGGGGGCATGTCCTCCAACCTGCTTCCTGAAGTCAGCGATCAGCTTCTTCATTTTGCTGACACTAAGGGAAAGGTTGTTGTCTTGACACTATGTCACTTGGCTCCCTATCTCCTTCCCATACTCCATTTTGTCATTGTTTGAGATGCAGCTCACTAAGATGGTGTAATCTACAAACTTGTAAGTGATGTTAGAGCAGAAGCTGATCACGGTTGTGAGTGTATAGAAAGTATAGTTAGAGGCTGAGGACACAGCTTTGCAGGGCACCGGTGTGGAGGATAATTATGGAGAAGGTGTTGTTGCCTATCCTTACTGATTGCAATCTGTTGGTTAGGAAGACGAGGATCCAGTTGCAGAAGAGGGTGCAGAATCCCAGGTCTAGAAGTTTGGAGATGAGTTTGTTTGGAATTATGGTGTTGAACCATAGAACAATACAGTACAATACAGGCCCTTCGGCCCAGCTTGTTGTGCCGACCTTCAAACCACACCTAAGACTATCTAACCCCTTCCTCCCACATATCCCTCTATTTTAAATTCCTCCGTATGCTTATCTAACAATCTCTTGAACTTGACCAATGTATCAGCCGCCTCCACCACCACCCCAGGCAGCGCATTCCATGCACCAACCACTCTCAGGGTGAGAAACCTCCCTCTGACATCTCCCTTGAACTTCCCACCCATTACCTTAAAGCCATGTCCTCTTGTATTGAGCATTGGTGCCCTGGGGAAGAGGTGCTGGCTGTCTACTCTATCTATTCCTCTGAATATTTTGTACCCCTCATCCTCCTTCTCTCCAATGAGTAAAGCCCTAGCTCCTTTAGTCTCTCCTCATAATCCATACTCTCTAATCCAGGCAGCATCCTGGTAAATCTCCTCTGCACCCTCTCCAATGCCTCCACATCCTTCCTATAATGAGGTGACCAGAACTGGACACAGTACTCTAAGTGTGGTCTAACCAGAGTTACGTAAAGCTGCATCATTACGTCGCAGCTCTTAAACTCGATCCCACAACTTATGAAAGCTAACATAAGTCGTAATTGAAGACAGAGTTGTAGTCAATAAACAGGAGTCTGACCTAGGTACCTTCATTAGCTAGATGATGCAGAGATGAATGTAGAACCCAGAAGGCGGTACGGTAGTGTAGCGGTTAGCACGACGCTATTACAGCACCAGCAATCGGGGTTTGATTGCCGTCGCTGTCCATAAGGAGTTTGTACGTTCTCCCGTGTCTGCGTGGGTTTCCGCTGGGCACTCCGGTTTCCTCCCACATTCTAAAGACGTACGGGTAGGTTAATTCGGGGTTTAAAATGGGCAGTGTGGACTCGTTGGGCCGGAAAGGCCTGTTACCACTCTGTAAATAAAAAAATTTAAAAAAAAAGATGGCATCCAACATGGACCTGTTTCAGTGGTAGATGAATTGCAGTGGGTCAAGGTTGTCTGGGAGGCTGGAGTTGATGTGTGCCATGACCATCATGTGTGTCTCGAAGCACTTCATGATGACATGAAGTCTCAACACTTCTCCTGTTTTACTTGACTTAGCATTGAATAGCTTGCTATGTGAGTTTCACCACTTTTTACATAGTTAATCCCTCCTGCATGCACCTTTTGAATTCCAGGAGCGCATGAAATACTTACCAATTGTCAGATCAACTGTGCAACACATGAATAATTTCACTACAAGTAGATTATGAATGCTATACCCTGCATTCCAGTATTAACATTATCTCACTAAAATTAATCTCTTTGCAGCGTTTATACACAGAAGCATGGGAGAAGGATAAGCTTAATATTCACATCATGCCAGACACACCAGAGATTTTGTTGGCAAGCCAGAACAGGATCAATTACAGTGATGTAAGTAGGAGCAAATATCTCTAAAAGAGCAAACAGATTACAAATATTGCAATGTGAATGTCTACTTCATGTATCTTGTTTATCTGCAGAAACAATATAGGCTTGCAATGGAAGAATCAAAGAAAAAAGGGTATGATCTGCGTTCTGATGCTATCTCAATCAAGGCTGCTAAGGCATCAAGAGATATTGCCAGTGATGTAAGTGATTCATATTTTGTTATTACCTTATTTTATATAGATTTAAACCAAATTTTGGATGTAGTTTCCTATCACTTCTGATGTATTAATTTTTGGTTCTTTATGTGCAAACTGACAACTTTGGCTTTAACAGTACAAGTACAAAGCAGCCTATCGCAAGCAACTTGGCCACCATGTTGGATGCCGTAGCCTTCAGGATGATCCCAAGATGGTCTGGTCCATGCACGTGGCCAAGATTCAGAGTGACAGGGAGTACAAGAAGGACTTTGAGAAAACAAAGACCAAGTTCAACATGCCAGTGGACATGCTGGACATCCTGTTGGCCAAGAAATGCCAGACCCTGGTCAGTGATATTGACTACAGGCATTACTTGCACCAATGGACCTGTCTCCCAGACCAGAATGATGTGATTCAGGCTAAGAAGGCTTATGATTTGCAGAGTGATGTGAGTACCTTCTTGTTTATTTGAATATTTTTGAAAAGTTAACCAGAAAATTTGTGGAATAACTTTCTTTACAATCAATGATTTACAAGAGTACACTTAGTGTGAAATTTGCATTTATTACCTGTACTACTGGGCATGTCTGCCAGTGGTACAGGTAATGAACTGTTTGGATTGCATGCTGAAAATGTGGAAACTCCTTTGGTACACTTGAGAAGGTGTGAGTAAATCTGGATGATAGTCTTTATAATTAAAGAACTCATATATAGTTCAGTTGATCAATATATTCCATAGTGGGTCATGACCTTGGTGCCAGTTTTGAGCTCTTGCTCTTCAAGCACTCTGCTTCAAACAACCAAAAGCTGTGCTGACACACTGGATATGGTGGTAAATTTCATCATTGATATCTGCCTTTGCTGAGAGGTGACTTGAGAGATATGGAAACCAGTCAAAGTTTTCCATGGTCTTGTTGCAGTGGTGTGCAGCAGTGACAGATCAGGAGCTCAGATGTACAGATAGTGTACCTCCAGCCTATTCTTGACTTCTGCATTGCAAGGAATGAGCTGATCCCTGCACCACAGCTAGCTAGTGATTCTCAATGGAACTGGCAGTTAACAAACAGCTTGATCCATCCATTATTATGCATTAATAACAGAATAAATAAACAAGCAATATGATGTGAAACTATTTGGTACCAAACATATTTTCTTAATAACATACAGACTTGCAATTATATTTATTATACGTGTTCCAAGTTAGGGCAACCGCTAATCACTGCTGGAGTCATTCATGTTAAAGCCACATTTTCACCTGACTACTGAAAGAAACTAATTTCAATCCGAGTTCAGGTCCCTCCTTTACTTATTTATAGCTGCAGCTAAATACACTATTCCCATTGCTTGAAACGTTTTCCAATGCACAGAATACACTTGTTTTAAAATAAATAAAAGTGGCTAATTCATGAAATGTAACATGATTGTATAATACAGTATACCATGGATTACTGGCATTTCAACTCTTCTTGATTCTTTCTCTCTGTATCAGGAAGTTGTGTTCTTTGATCAACATTCTGTAATAATTAGCCTCTGCTAATAAAGAACGGAGAGTGCCATTATTTTTGACAACTGATTAAACTGAGGCAACATCTGCTTTTCAATAGAATATCTGCAGAATTTCTTGTGTCTATATTACAGCACAGTACAGGCCCTTCGGCCCACAATGTTGTGCCGACATTTTATCCTGCTCTAATATCTATCTAACCCTTCCCTTCCACATAGCCCTCCATTTCTCTATCATTCATGTGGCTATCTAAGAACCTCTTAAATGTCCCCAATGTATCTGCCCCCACAACCTCTGCTGGCAGTGTGTTCCATGCACCTACCACTCTCTGTGTAAAAAAAAATGTACCTCTGACATCCCCCTTATACCTTCCTCCAGTCACCTTAAAATTATGGCCCCCTTGCATTAGCCATTTTTGCCCTGGGAAAAAGTCTGACTGTCCACTTGATTTATGCCTCTTATCATCTTGTATACCTCTATTAAGTCACCTCTCATCGTCCTTCTCTCCAAAGAGAAAAGCCCTAACTCACTCAACCTATCCTCATAAGACATGCTCTCCAATCCAGGCAGCATCCTGGTAAGTCTCCTCTGCACCCTCTCTAAAGCTTCCACATCCTTCCTATAATGAGGTGACCAGAACTGAACACAATACTACAAGTGTGGTCTGACCAGAGTTTTATAGAACTGCAACATTACCTCACAGCTCTTGAACTCAATACCCCGACTAATGAAGACCAACACACCATACCCCTTCTTAACAACCTTATCGACCTATGTGGCAACTTTGAGGGATCTGTGGACATGGACCCCAAGATCCCTCTGTTCCTCCACACTGCTAAGAGTCCTCCCATTAACCTTGTATTCTGTCTTCAACAAATTCATAATAATGAAAGAACATTCGATGTGCCCTGCCCAATGCCATCACAATCATAAACAGTGAATGGCCATTTGCCTGTTTGAGAGAAGTTGCTGTCTAAAGTTTGCTGCCACACTTGCTGCAAAAGCAATACATCACATTTCAATGTGATCAGACGTTATACAAACAAGTACTTCATTATCATGGCAATCAGGCTTGGACTATATTTTATATAGTGACCTATATTTAAAATGATATTGTACAAAACGCTGGAAATATTCAACTGGTAAGGTAGCATTGATGGGAAGAGAAATGAGTGTATGTTCTAGTGTAAGGTTGTTAACCTGAGGTGATAACTCAGTTGTTAAAACCTGATGCTACCTGATCTCCTGAGTACTTCCAGCAAATTTTGCCCATCTCACTGATCTCAGTTGTTTATTGATGTAGATTCTAGCATTGCACATGGATGCTATTTTTATTAAATCAGCCAAATCAATGATAACCATGAAGGTTAAAAAAGGATTTTTTTAACTGTCTTCCAGAATCTATACAAATCAGACCTTGACTGGTTGAAGGGTATTGGATGGTCTCCTGCTGAATCACTAGATGTGGTCAAAGCCAAAAAAGCTGGTGAGATCCTGAGTGAGAAAAATTACCGCCAACATCCATCAGCATTTAAATTCACCAGCTTGAATGACTCCATGGATATGGCTCTGGCAAAGAATAATGCACACATTATGGATAAGGTTGGATTTTTCATTTGGTTAATTGGAAATTATGTTTTGAATGTTCCCCATCAAAATGCTAATCCTTGTGACAATTTATTTTTCAGCGAGCATACATTGAGGCCTGGGAAGCAGACAAAACCAAAATTCATGTCATGCCAGATACTCCAGACATAATATTGGCCAAACAGAACCAGACTGCATGCAGTGACGTAAGTATGTGATGCCATCTTGAAATGATAATCGCTCTCATTTTATTTTATGTTTAGGGCAGATTAGTGGGTTCAATAGTAGTGTTGTGAATTACTGGATTAGTAGCTCAGATGGCAGCACTGGTGATTCAGAGATATGAGATTACATCTGACTGCAATAGCCAGGGAAGTTACTTGTCTAGCCCAGGGTAGATGTGAATGAAGCACTTATGTAACTGTCACCAAAGCTAACCCCAACCATATTATTGACTTCTCCCCTGGAATTTGAAATGGAATTTCCATCTTTAGCCACTACTCATCATGTTGATGGATTTCTGCCTAGTACTTTAGCTGGAAATTAGCTAAAGGAGCATAAAAGAAGTGCATTTTTGTTTTGAAACTATCACTAAGAATATTATCTCTTCCCCACAGAAACTGTACAGACTTGCAATGGAGGAGTCAAAGAAAAAGGGCTATAATTTGCAACCCGATGCCATTGCAATTAAAGCAGCAAAAGCATCCAGAGATATTGCCAGTGATGTAAGTGGACCAGATTATTTCGTATTAGTGAATGCCTGTACCTTATCTTGGTATTTTGAAAGTGCAGTTATCTTGAGTTGAACTTACTGCATGAAAGCAACATAATTTTCTCGATTTCTGTTTTAGTACAAGTACAAAACAGCCTATCGTAAGCAACTTGGCCACCATGTTGGTTGCCGCAGCCTTCAGGATGATCCCAAAATGGTCTGGTCCATGCATGTGGCCAAGATTCAGAGTGACAGGGAGTACAAGAAGGACTTTGAGAAAACAAAGACCAAGTTCAACATGCCAGTTGACATGCTGGATATCCTATTGGCCAAGAAATGCCAGACCCTGGTCAGTGACATTGACTACAAGAATTACCTGCATCAATGGACCTGCCTCCCAGATCAGAATGATGTGATCCAGGCAAAGAAGGCCTATGATTTACAGAGTGATGTGAGTACTCCCTTAAAACTCTGAAAATCCCTTTTACAATTCTTAAGAAATTGGTCAGAATATTTGAGAAATAACATTCCACGTAAATCAGGGATTTGTGCAGATTGCCACTGTATTTTCACTAGTGATATATTCACAGAATAATGCCAGATGTCTGCTGCATTAAATCATTCATGAATATTTTTAACTGTATGTTGTGCTTTTGATATCTTCATAATGACAATAAATATATAAATTAAGAAAAGGAATGCAAATTAAGTTTTCTGTTTGAGGAAAGCAATTATTCCTTCATTATCTCATCAAGTCTGGTCTTTTATCAAGAAAAAGGTCATTTCTACTTTAGTATTGAAAATTTCTACTTTAGTATTGAAAAGCTTGTTGGTACAGCAGTTTATTTCATTATCTGCTCGTTCATGATTCCCAGATATCAATTTTACACAGAGATCTCAGTCATTATGAGGAGATCACTCTGTTTCTGGATTATACAATGACTGCCTTCCAGTGGTTGCAGACCCCATTTGAAGGCAGTCATTGAATTACTATCCAGTAGACCAGCTGGCAGCTTGATCCAGAGGAAAGCTCTTCTCTGGTAAAAGATCTAACGTTTGACATTTCACCTCTACCTGCCATTGCTGGACTTAAAACTGATTCACCAGTCCTCCCTAAGCTATTTATTTGGAGCAAACTGTCACTTTAAATGCTATTTTATTCCTTTCATTATCTTTGCTGTAGTTCTCACATGTCTAATATTGGTGAATGGATGCTTAAATTGCTCTTCTGTATGTTTTTATCTTGAGTATTTATTCTTACTAGTTCAATGTCCCCTGTTAGAAATTCTAGCCATGCATTTGTAAATACATAGGATTTGGTTTAATCTCACGTGGGTGAGTTCTTTTTTCTATTTGCTCATACATGCCTTGTGTATTTGCATGTTACTTCCAACAATGAAATAATTAAAGTTCATTAAATTGCTTCAGTGTCTAAAATGCTAGGGTACAATTTAACTGCATAAACTGATGATACATGATTTTCTATTTGTCTTTGTTCTACTTGGTGAAAGAACATAGACAAAATATCTTGAGAAATCCAACCAGGAAAATGTGCTATTTATATGCAACATGATAACTGAATCGACCACCTGCATGTCTGGAATCTTTTTCATGATAACACTTGTCATAATAAGTCAGAAAGGACATTGTACCTAACTCAAGAGTTATTCTGAGCTTGAAGCTTCCTTGTAGAAGTGCGACAGACTCTGGGAATCTCTGGACCGTAACCACTCAAAATGGAGAGGAGCACTTGGGAACCTTGAGGTTATGCATCGGCATGTGTATGGGGAGTAGGGAGCGCACTACCTCAGAAACTACCTGCCCACTTGCCCTATCAGTCACCTCCTGCCCGCCCACCTCCCCCCCAACCTCCGTGGAAGAGCCTACCATCGCCACATTGGCCTCAACAGCACCTCAGAACCCACAAAATCAGAGTGGAAGCAAGTCATTCTTGATCCCAAGGGAGTGCTGCAAAAGAAGTAGAAAGATCTTGAGTTTTCCTTAAAAGTATGTGCAGAGTAAAGAATGATGGAAGTTAGAATCTATCCAGACTAATATTGTTTCTTGCTCTGTATGTATACTGCTTAAAAACCTACAGCATATGTCAAAGATTTGATTGAACAGAATTGAACTGGAGATTTGAATGTTCTTACACTCCAATCAAGTAACAAATGAGAGAAATGTTTATATTGTTGGTGATGCTTTAATATGATATGAAAAATTGCTTACTATTACTCTGAAGCAAAAAACAAGCTGCTGGAGGAACTTGAGTCCAGATGAAGGGTCTCGACCCAAAATATCGACTGTCCATTTCACACTTCTTTCTATAACTCTGTTTGGAAAAAGTCTTTGGTGTGTAGAATTAGAAGCCAAAGTGAGTGATTGTTACAAGATTGGCATCTACTACTATCACAGCTGAAGTTAACTTCGGTTAAGTTAACTTCGGTTAAGTTAGCTTAACCTGAAATTTTACATGCAGTTTGAATTTCATTTGTACTGACTCTTTTACCTGCCTGACTGTATTTCTTCCTCAACAAAATAATTCTTTGGACCCACAGTTAGTGTACAAGTCAGACTTGGAATGGCTTCGTGGAATCGGATGGAGTCCTGATGGTTCATTGGACGTTGTGAAGGCTAAGAAAGCTGGGGAGATCCTGAGTGAAAAGAAATATCGCCAGCACCCAGACAAAATTAAGTTTACAAGCATTCTTGATTCTCTTGACCTGGTCTTAGCCAAAAACAATGCCCTGAATCTTAACAAAGTAAGTAAAGATTATTGACAAAAATTGAATTTACTTTCAATATTTTTTCACAGTAGAATAAATAATCCTTAAGGTAATATCAATTATGATATGTATTAGGATTTTAAACCAGTTATGAAATGTGAGATAAACTATACAAATGTTTAATGCAGTATTCTGAAATCCCTTTGTCTGTCATTTTAATAATGACTTTAATCTACTGGTACATTTTTAAAGAATTTTTGATTGTTTTACTCAATAGCCTGTGAAATTTCAGTAAATGTAACTGCAATGTTTTTAAACAAGAGCTGAAAATCAATGGCTTTCAACATGCTAATGAGAGTAAGAAAGCTTCAAATTAGGCCAAGACCCAGATAAGTTACATTCTAACAGTTCTGCAATTCATTTAAGACAGCCACACACACACACACACACATATATATACATACACACACACTAGGAGGAAAAGAAAGATATGCTGATATTGTTGGACTGACTAGGTTGCTGGATGGCTGGTGGGGAGCAGAAACTGACCAACTGAGCCAAACACTCTTTCTCTGTGCCATAACTTCTATGTAATCCAATGGAAGAATGTATTACCGTGTAAAAGAAGCAGTCATGAACTGCTCCTTCCAAGGACAATGGCAATAGAAGGGGCAGAGACAGAGGTGAGAACATTCATTGGAAGTTTCCATGTCCCCCACCCCATAATAACTTGGCAGTGGGCACATTTAATGAAAGCTGTCTTTCCGATCAGCATAATGGCAGGATTGGGACACAATCCCAGGAGGAGCAGGAGGTGTAGGGATTGTGGGTAGAGTTTTAGATGAATAGTTGTTAGTTCCAGTGACAGAGAACCACAGAGATTAAAAAATATGTAGTTTTATTGGTTCCTTCCCCATTCCAAGCAACCTGGGCAGTTGGTTAAGATGCATCTTCGGTGGCACAGCTGTTCTTTGCCCTCTGACCCTTAAAGCTTTAGCAGGGTTAGAGAAGGAGATGCAACAGGGGAAGGTATAAATTTGCAATTGCTCAGCAGCTAGAGATAAACCATTTAAAATCACCATGATGGGGCAATGCCCTTTTTTATAAGATAAGATTTCTTTGGACTGTAGGAGGGTTTGAGGGAAAGGGAGTGAGACAGGCAGCTGGGAATAACACTCATTAGAAAAAGGGGCCTAAAGGATTTGATAATTCTACCACTTGTTGTGGGGTGGGTTGTGACTTGACTCAGGAACAAAAAGGGAGGGCATAGAGGGACAGAATGGGTAGATAGAAAGTGGGAGAGAGAGAGTTGGAAGGGGAGAGAGAGAGACAACAGAATGCAATAACTAGATTTTTCAGCGTGGAGAAGATGGGTCTATAGGTCAGGTTTGATTGACAAGACTGCAAAAAGATATAGGGATTGGACTGAATTTAGTGGCAAAAACAGATTATTTTGCAGATGGGGAGATGCTGCCCTGTGTATTCGCATGACATTGTACATTCTATAGTGTCCCTTCACTATAGATTAGCACAGGGCAGCAGGGTAGCATAGTGGTTAGCGAAACATTATTACAGCGCCAACAATCAGGGTTCAATTCCCGCCGCTGTCTGTAAGGAGTTTGTACGTTCTCCCCGTGACTGTGTGGGTTTCCTCTAGGTGCTCAGGTTTCCTCCCACATTCCAAAGATGTACAGGTTAGTAGGTTAGCATGGGTGTCATTGGGCCAGAAGACTCTGTTACCGTGCTGTATAAGTAAAGTTTTGAAAAGTCTTTTTAAAAAAGTAGATGAATAATCTACACAAAGTAGGTGAACTAGTCATTGTGTGAGGTGTTAATTGGTGCCACAGAGGCAAAGTTAAGTGACATAAGGAATATTATATGGATAAACAGAAATAAACAAATGACTTCCTTCCTCTTCTCAGGTTATTGTACTTTAGAGGAACATGGGAGAAGCATCTCTCCTGTCAATCAGGAAAATATTCAATCTCAAATCTACTTATCAAATATCTATAAAGTCTCTTGATAAAACCTAAAGTTTTTGTTACTATGGCATAGAAAGTATAATTAATTGTCACGTTTCTTTCATGCAGCGCTTATACACTGAAGCTTGGGATGTTGATAAAACCAAGATTCATGTTATGCCAGACACACCTGAAATTCTTCTGGCTAAGAGTAATTCTGCCAACATCAGTCAGGTATTAACCCATGTGACTGCAAAGATTGGAACTTGGGTTTACCATTGAGCATAAGCAAAATCTAATAAGTCGTGTGTGTCTGTCCATTTAGAAACTTTACCATGAAGCATGGGAGAAATCCAAGCTTAAAGGTTATGACCTGCGTGCTGATGCCATTCCAATCAAGGCAGCAAAAGCATCCAGAGACATTGCAAGCATGGTAAGAACTGTTTGCCAACTACTGCACAGTTTGATATCGCTATATGCCAGATACTAAATTCACTGTTGATGCTTCAACCAAAATCTCCTTTCCTCACAATTAGTACAAATACAAAGAAGCCTATCGCAAACAGCTGGGCCATCATATTGGATGCCTCAGCCTACAAGATGATCCCAAGATGGTCTGGTCTATGCACGTGGCCAAGATTCAGAGTGACAGGGAGTACAAGAAGGACTTTGAGAAAACCAAGACCAGATTCAACATGCCAGTGGACATGCTGGACATCCTGTTGGCCAAGAAATGCCAGACCCTGGTCAGTGACATTGACTACAGGCATTACCTGCACCAATGGACCTGCCTCCCAGACCAGAATGATGTGATCCAGGCAAAGAAGGCCTATGATTTACAGAGTGATGTGAGTACTCCCTTAAAACTCTGAAAATCCCTTTTACAATTCTTAAGAAATTGGTCAGAATATTTGAGAAATAACATTCCACGTAAATCAAGGATTTGTGCAGATTGCCACTGTATTTTCACTAGTGATATATTCACAGAATAATGCCAGATGTCTGTTGCATTAAATCATACATGAATATTTTTAACTGTATGTTGTGCTTTTGATATCTTCATAATGACAATAAATATATAAATTAAGAAAAGGAATGCAAATTAAGTTTTCTGTTTGAGGAAAGCAATTATTCCTTCATTATCTCATCAAGTCTGGTCTTTTATCAAGAAAAAGGTCATTTCTACTTTAGTATTGAAAATTTCTACTTTAGTATTGAAAAGCTTGTTGGTACAGCAGTTTATTTCATTATCTGCTCGTTCATGATTCCCAGATATCAATTTTACACAGAGATCTCAGTCATTATGAGGAGATCACTCTGTTTCTGGATTATACAATGACTGCCTTCCAGTGGTTGCAGACCTCATTTGAAGGCAGTCATTGAATTACTATCCAGTAGACCAGCTGGCAGCTTGATCCAGAGGAAAGCTCTTCTCTGGTAAAAGATCTAACGTTTGACATTTCACCTCTACCTGCCATTGCTGGACTTAAAACTGATTCACCAGTCCTCCCTAAGCTATTTATTTGGAGCAAACTGTCACTTTAAATGCTATTTTATTCCTTTCATTATCTTTGCTGTAGTTCTCACATGTCTAATATTGGTGAATGGATGCTTAAATTGCTCTTCTGTATGTTTTTATCTTGAGTATTTATTCTTACTAGTTCAATGTCCCCTGTTAGAAATTCTAGCCATGCATTTGTAAATACATAGGATTTGGTTTAATCTCACGTGGGTGAGTTCTTTTTTCTATTTGCTCATACATGCCTTGTGTATTTGCATGTTACTTCCAACAATGAAATAATTAAAGTTCATTAAATTGCTTCAGTGTCTAAAATGCTAGGGTACAATTTAACTGCATAAACTGATGATACATGATTTTCTATTTGTCTTTGTTCTACTTGGTGAAAGAACATAGACAAAATATCTTGAGAAATCCAACCAGGAAAATGTGCTATTTATATGCAACATGATAACTGAATCGACCACCTGCATGTCTGGAATCTTTTTCATGATAACACTTGTCATAATAAGTCAGAAAGGACATTGTACCTAACTCAAGAGTTATTTTGAGCTTGAAGATTCCTTGTAGAAGTGCGACAGACTCTGGGAATCTCTGGACCGTAACCACTCAAAATGGAGAGGAGCACTTGGGAACCTTGAGGTTATGCATCGGCATGTGTATGGGGAGTAGGGAGCGCACTACCTCAGAAACTACCTGCCCACTTGCCCTATCAGTCACCTCCTGCCCACCCACCTCCCCCTCCCACCTCTGTGGAAGAGTCTACCATCGCCACATTGGCCTCAACAGCACCTCAGAACCCACAAAATCAGAGTGGAAGCAAGTCATTCTTGATCCCAAGGGAGTGCTGCAAAAGAAGTAGAAAGATCTTGAGTTTTCCTTAAAAGTATGTGCAGAGTAAAGAATGATGGAAGTTAGAATCTATCCAGACTAATATTGTTTCTTGCTCTGTATGTATACTGCTTAAAAACCTACAGCATGTGTCAAAGATTTGATTGAACAGAATTGAACTGGAGATTTGAATGTTCTTACACTCCAATCAAGTAACAAATGAGAGAAATGTTTATATTGTTGGTGATGCTTTAATATGATATGAAAAATTGCTTACTATTACTCTGAAGCAAAAAACAAGCTGCTGGAGGAACTTGAGTCCAGATGAAGGGTCTCGACCCAAAATATCGACTGTCCATTTCACACTTCTTTCTATAACTCTGTTTGGAAAAAGTCTTTGGTGCGTAGAATTAGAAGCCAAAGTGAGTGATTGTTACAAGATTGGCATCTACTACTATCACAGCTGAAGTTAACTTCGGTTAAGTTAACTTCGGTTAAGTTAGCTTAACCTGAAATTTTACATGCAGTTTGAATTTCATTTGTACTGACTCTTTTACCTGCCTGACTGTATTTCTTCCTCAACAAAATAATTCTTTGGACCCACAGTTAGTGTACAAGTCAGACTTGGAATGGCTTCGTGGAATCGGATGGAGTCCTGATGGTTCATTGGACGTTGTGAAGGCTAAGAAAGCTGGGGAGATCCTGAGTGAAAAGAAATATCGCCAGCACCCAGACAAAATTAAGTTTACAAGCATTCTTGATTCTCTTGACCTGGTCTTAGCCAAAAACAATGCCCTGAATCTTAACAAAGTAAGTAAAGATTATTGACAAAAATTGAATTTACTTTCAATATTTTTTCACAGTAGAATAAATAATCCTTAAGGTAATATCAATTATGATATGTATTAGGATTTTAAACCAGTTATGAAATGTGAGATAAACTATACAAATGTTTAATGCAGTATTCTGAAATCCCTTTGTCTGTCATTTTAATAATGACTTTAATCTACTGGTACATTTTTAAAGAATTTTTGATTGTTTTACTCAATAGCCTGTGAAATTTCAGTAAATGTAACTGCAATGTTTTTAAACAAGAGCTGAAAATCAATGGCTTTCAACATGCTAATGAGAGTAAGAAAGCTTCAAATTAGGCCAAGACCCAGATAAGTTACATTCTAACAGTTCTGCAATTCATTTAAGACAGCCACACACACACACACATATATATATATATATTTATACACACATATATACATACACACACACTAGGAGGAAAAGAAAGATATGCTGATATTGATGGACTGACTAGGTTGCTGGATGGCTGGTGGGGAGCAGAAACTGACCAACTGAGCCAAACACTCTTTCTCTGTGCCATAACTTCTATGTAATCCAATGGAAGAATGTATTACCGTGTAAAAGAAGCAGTCATGAACTGCTCCTTCCAAGGACAATGGTAATAGAAGGGGCAGAGACAGAGGTGAGAACATTCATTGGAAGTTTCCATGTCCCCCACCCCATAATAATTTGGCAGTGGGCACATTTAATGAAAGCTGTCTTTCCAATCAGCATAATGGCAGGATTGGGACTCAATCCCAGGAGGAGCAGGAGGTGTAGGGATTGTGGGTAGTGTTTTAGATGAATAGTTGTTAGTTCCAGTGACAGAGAACCACAGAGATTAAAAAATATGTAGTTTTATTGGTTCCTTCCCCATTCCAAGCAACCTGGGCAGTTGGTTAAGATGCATCTTCGGTGGCACAGCTGTTCTTTGCCCTCTGACCCTTAAAGCTTTAGCAGGGTTAGAGAAGGAGATGCAACAGGGGAAGGTATAAATTTGCAATTGCTCAGCAGCTAGAGATAAACCATTTAAAATCACCATGATGGGGCAATGCCCTTTTTTATAAGATAAGATTTCTTTGGACTGTAGGAGGGTTTGAGGGAAAGGGAGTGAGACAGGCAGCTGGGAATAACACTCATTAGAAAAAGGGGCCTAAAGGATTTGATAATTCTACCACTTGTTGTGGGGTGGGTTGTGACTTGACTCAGGAACAAAAAGGGAGGGCATAGAGGGACAGAATGGATAGATAGAAAGAGAGAGAGAGAGAGAGAGAGAGAGATGGAAGGGGAGAGAGAGAGACAACAGAATGCAATAACTAGATTTTTCAGCGTGGAGAAGATGGGTCTATAGGTCAGGTTTGATTGACAAGACTGCAAAAAGATATAGGGATTGGACTGAATTTAGTGGCAAAAACAGATTATTTTGCAGATGGGGAGATGCTGCCCTGTGCATTCGCATGACATTGTACATTCTATAGTGTCCCTTCACTATAGATTAGCACAGGGCAGCAGGGTAGCATAGTGGTTAGCGAAACACTATTACAGCGCCAGCAATCAGGGTTCAATTCCCGCCGCTGTCTGTAAGGAGTTTGTACGTTCTCCCCGTGACTGTGTGGGTTTCCTCTAGGTGCTCAGGTTTCCTCCCACATTCCAAAGATGTACAGGTTAGTAGGTTAGCATGGGTGTCATTGGGCCGGAAGACTCTGTTACCGTGCTGTATAAGTAAAGTTTTGAAAAGTCTTTTTAAAAAAGTAGGTGAATAATCTACACAAAGTAGGTGAACTAGTCATTGTGTGAGGTGTTAATTGGTACCACAGAGGCAAGGTTAAGTGACATAAGGAATATTATATGGATAAACAGAAATAAACAAATGACTTCCTTCCTCTTCTCAGGTTATTGTACTTTAGAGGAACATGGGAGAATCATCTCTCCTGTCAATCAGGAAAATATTCAATCTCAAATCTACTTATCAAATATCTATAAAGTCTCTTGATAAAACCTAAAGTTTTTGTTACTATGGCATAGAAAGTATAATTAATTGTCACATTTCTTTCATGCAGCGCTTATACACTGAAGCTTGGGATGTTGATAAAACCAAGATTCATGTTATGCCAGACACACCTGAAATTCTTCTGGCTAAGAGTAATTCTGCCAACATCAGTCAGGTATTAACCCATGTGACTGCAAAGATTGGAACTTGGGTTTACCATTGAGCATAAGCAAAATCTAATAAGTCGTGTGTGTCTGTCCATTTAGAAACTTTACCATGAAGCATGGGAGAAATCCAAGCTTAAAGGTTATGACCTGCGTGCTGATGCCATTCCAATCAAGGCAGCAAAAGCATCCAGAGACATTGCAAGCATGGTAAGAACTGTTTGCCAACTACTGCACAGTTTGATATCGCTATATGCCAGATACTAAATTCACTGTTGATGCTTCAACCAAAATCTCCTTTCCTCACAATTAGTACAAATACAAAGAAGCCTATCGCAAACAGCTGGGCCATCATATTGGATGCCTCAGCCTACAAGATGATCCCAAGATGGTCTGGTCTATGCACGTGGCCAAGATTCAGAGTGACAGGGAGTACAAGAAGGACTTTGAGAAAACCAAGACTAGATTCAACATGCCAGTGGACATGCTGGACATCCTGTTGGCCAAGAAATGCCAGACCCTGGTCAGTGACATTGACTACAGGCATTATCTGCACCAATGGACCTGCCTCCCAGACCAGAATGATGTGATCCAGGCAAAGAAGGCCTATGATTTGCAGAGTGATGTGAGTACGTCCTATTCTTTTCCTCCCCATCCATCTTTTTTTTTGGTAAACTACTTTATCACATAACTTGATGTCCGTGGCAGAAGCCAAAAAATAAATCCAGAATTGATCTCAGGAGAAAATAAAACTTAAAAAGCAGGGTATGAAATATATAAGCCTAGAAATTGGATGCGTTAGCACCAGTATTTCAAATGCAAATTGCACATAAAAGCAATTTTACCCAGAGTAGATTATGTTAGCAATCATTTCTGGGTGAAATTGTGCCCATTGAGAAATAGCCCAAGACCTTTTGTGTGTATTTGCACCTGAGAATGCCTGAGTAATACACATAGTGATATCACCTGACCACATTGCAAATTTCCTCCTTTACCGGGCACTCTGCAGACAACGGGATACACAGCCTCTCAAGTATCTTTCAACATTGACAGAAAATGCTTAAACTAACTAGAAGAGTCTTTTTGGCATTTCATTGTTGAGATACCCCTACTGGCAATAGAATTACATGCAGTACAGGTTTATTGTGAAATCTAGTTTCTGGACAATACTATTCCATTACCCACTAAATGGAAATAAAAACTAGCACAATCCCCCCTTATTGTGTTCCAAACACAATGAATTCTCTTCCCCAAAGGTACTTGAGAAGCCTACTGCGCAAGACCTGTGAGGCCTAGTTATTTTATCGATATAACAATTTATAATATTTTTACCACAGCATATTGTCCTCAGGCCCTTTACAGAATAGTTATCAAACAAAATTTCTACCAAGCCACATAGGGAGAGAATTGTATAGGTGCCCAAAATTGGACATGGATTTTAAGAAGGACCATTAAGGAAGAAAAATGGACGCAAAGGTTTAGGGAGGGATTTCCAGAGCTAAGAACCAAAAACAAGAAACAGAGAAATTTAAAAAATGAGGAATGTTTAAAAAGCCTGAACGAGAGGAGCACAGACATTGAAGAGTTATTGGGCTGAGTCACCCTTTGACTTAAATGGAATCCAAAGTGCAGAAGTACAATTGGTGAGTGATACTCACACTGGTGTTCAGTGTTCAGTGTTAGTGATCAGAGATGGATTTCTCCACCTGGATACCCAATCTCTGAGGTGGTGCAAAGTAAAATTTATAATACTGGATTTTACTCAATATGTTTGTTGAATTCAGAGGCAATTCGAGTAAGAATTCAATGTTGTTAAATGATTTGCTCTTGATGCTTGCAGTGGCTGTACAAGTCCGATATGGAATGGATCCGTGGCTGTGGATGGATGCCCAATGACTCTCTCGATGTTAAAAAAGTGAAGAAAGCACAGGAGATCCTCAGTGAGCGGAACTACCGTCAGCCTCCTGATCGGTTCAAGTTCACCAGCATTGTTGACCTACCCAGTATTGTCCTGGCTAAAACCAACGCAGACCAATTGAGTGATGTAAGTAAAACAGATGTTACGTTACTACTGATTCCATGGCTGTTTTTGATGAGTCAATGTGTGTTTTAAGCACATTTACAATATTAAGAAATTGTTGAATAGTTCACTCTTTTGCTTTATGGAAAATTAGGTTCTATAGCAAAATCCTTCATTGCTTGTTAGCCAGTTCTTAAAGTGTGTTGGCCAGTTCTTAAAGTGGACCATTACATATAATTACAGGACTCCATATGGAGCAATCCTATGAGTGACTCTTGGATCCAAGCCCTTTATTAGATGGGAACCAGTATTCTGGACATCTGGTTCACTGGAGTATTTTAGTTCTGAGCCACAATTACTGGATGCATTCACTTTGCTTAACATTTACACAATTGAAATGAGAATGTAGCATTTGCACATAATTTCAGATTTTAATTTATTCCTCCTTCTTTCCTTATCCAAGTTTGAGACAGAGTTGTGGTATTTGCAAACATCGCCTTTATTGTGGATGTTCCTTCAAATGTTTCAGGGTAGCTTTTCTTGCAGGGTCAACAAAAGTCAATGTTCATTGTAATTGCATTATGCAGTGACAATATAAGTACCCTGTGCATAGTCTGTATCTTATGGAATACCTCTCCCATAAAACATGTCAGTTGGACAAAGATAACATTTACACTTCTGTGTACAAACACCCAATTGTCTTTCAGATCTGGAGATGCTCCATATGTGTAGTCAGCATGATTAATGCATATTTGATCATCAGTGTTTTCCCATTTTTTCATGATGTTACACTTAAAGAAATCAAAGCATTTTAATTGCTCTGTTGATAGCTAGTTTGATATATAGATAGGACATGAAATCTAACAAGGTTTGGTATAACCCATTTAAATTTCATGTTAATTTCCTTTTTTCTTTTTTGTTCTTTTGCTTGGAACACTTTGGTTGGTCACTTGCAACCAAGTGTTACTCCAATTTCTGCTTATTCAACATTTGTCATTAAATACTGCTAGTCAGACAGGAAATACATGGAAAAAAGTCTCAGTAAGATTCTGTTTTCAACAGCAGTCCTCTTGTCTGAATCTTCATTCAATACAGTGGACGCCATGTGGTGATATCACTTCTCAGGCCGAATGGCCCTTCTCTTTATTTGTCAAAACGACATTTCTCTGAAGAGGCTAATTCAGTGCTCCTTCAGATCATTCTTAAGAACCTTACTCGGAGAATAATGCTTGAGTCCAGATGGATTTACTTAATCACAGATCTATTAAAGGAATTTAACACTGGTTTCTCAAAAGTGATTGAGCAGCATTTTTATAGGCAACTTCCCATTCACTGAAATTTTTTGTACATAACAACATATTCCATCTCGCAAAAAACACTGTTTAAGGACTGCATACTCCTGATAGTATGGTAAAAGACAATATAAACGTTTTTACATGTTCTGCATTGAAGGAGTAATCTTGACCCTTAAATCTTCCACCTTTGACATGTTCTTTCATTGCTCCATGTATTTAACCCATATTAGCCAATATATTACTGAAAGTTATATCTTTGTTACCAAGCATTGCTTCTTTGCAATCCACGTTGCCATCATTAAGAGTCTGTTCCATGTGTTAAACAAGCATTAGATTTATTAGTTGATTGTTGGAGGAAGAAATTAATCCATTTTTCCCCTTGCCTTCAGCGTCTGTACCGTGGTGCTTGGGAGAGAGACAAGCTCTTAATTCACCTTCCAAATGACACACCTGAGTTGCTGCTGTCCAAACAGAATTCTGCAAACATCAGTTCGGTAAGAAATTCAAAATAACCCTTTAGCAATTAATGTATACAAGCGATTGCCCAATTTTCTCCCTCATTATCTAGATACTTTTTCCCGCAACCTATATTATGAGAAATACGACAGGAACTTACCTTCTCTAGATACGTGCCTGAACTTGGTTTCGTTGAAAGTTATTTTCCTGCCAGCTTGATGCCACAATGCTGTCTTTTCACATTCAGATAAAATGGTTTGATAGATTGACTTATAAGTTGAATTACTGAATAGAGATGAGAGAATCATTTGCAATAACATTTTGTAATTGCTGCACTATTTTCACTTCTGTTATTGACTTAGTAGAATCACCTTGGTTTAAATAAAAGGTGAAAATGAACATTTACCAAAATCTTAACAGGAAGGGTAATGGCAACAGAGAAAGGGACTGATGGGGAGAGAGAGAGTGGAGCATTCAAGTGGGGTTGTAGATCGAAGGTTGTGGGCTCACGGGGAATTGGTGGGATGAGGATGTGGCCCAATGATTGTGGAATGGGTGTGGTTGGAGGGGGGGGGTGGGGAGGGTGAAATGTAATAGAAGGTACGTATCTAGTGGGTAAAAGTAAGGGGTGTGGGCTTAATAAGAGAAGGGAGGATGATGTGTGGATCCAGGGAGGAGTAGGATTGGGTAGGTTGTGAAGATCAGGGAAAAGTATGGAACCAGTGAGGAGGAGTTTGGCAAAATGATTGCAAGCCAAGTTGAGGTTGAGGAGAGAAGACTATAACCCAGGTGGGAAGAGTGAGGTCAGCTTTGCCCTGCTAGGAATTTTATAGTGTAGGTTCAGAGTGAGAGGGGACAAGAGTGGGATCGGGTGTTGGTGTGGGAAGAGTAGAGGGAGAGCACTGAGTGTGGACCTAGTGGGGGAGGTGGATGCTTTTTGAATTTTGCCTTCAATGGGATGGGGCTAGCAGGAAGTGTGGATTTGCTGGGAATATCTGATTTAGAATAACTTGCTTGATTGTTTTCATTCTCCACTGACATTATGTTGTTTTCTTTTTGTGTTATATAGAAATTATATAAACAGGCCTGGGAAGAATCTAAGAAGCAAGGGTACGCACTAGGAAATGATGCCATCTCTATCAAGGCTGCAAAAGCTTCCAGAAACATTGCTAGTGACGTAAGTCTGCTCGTGGGTTTAACTAGTGCTATTAGAGGCTGAGAGAATTGCTCAAGTTCTACAAGCAATTAAGGTAATACTTTCATTCATAAATTAGTAACAGTGAAGGGAGTGAAACAGGATATTGGGGACCCAAGTGAACAGGGCGAGCAACCAGATGCTTCCTGAAGCAATAAAATTGAAGAATTGAGAAAATAAATATAGGAAATACGGAGAAAAAGGATGGATTAAAAGGAGGAGTGATCCCAGGTGCAACCACCTTAATACATTAGTAAGTATTTCGGGAGCCTAAACCCTGTAATTTCACCAACTGGATGTGGGCAGTGACACCCTGTGGTATCAGTCAATTACTATCACCTTACTGTTTCCTCAGAGAAGATCAGGAGTTCAGAGGTAGTGAGAGGAAAAGGGATTAGAGATGAGGACAAGACATGCAATTGGGTGATGAGAATCAAATACACAAATAAAATTCCATGCAAATGATTGGAGGAGCCCAAGGGGGACCATTCAGAAAATATTCTATTCACAAAACTATTCACATTTATTGTGAATAGTGGAAACTGTTAGAGGAGGGTGGGTGAAGTTGATATCAAATCCAATAGATGAGAAATGAAGAAAGAGATGGAAAGCTTGAACCGAGAGAAAAGAGCTGAAAGAAAATACAAGAAAAATTTGTTGGCAAATTTTGTCCTATTTTATTCATCATACCAACTTTATTTTTCAAAAATTATGACAATGGGGCATTATTATCCATAAATACAGATGCTTTAAAAACTGATAGTTAGAAATCTTCATGTACATTAAAAACAGGAGCCAGTTTTGAGAATGAATTAGAGATGCAGAAAACTGCAGAGGCTGGAATCTGGAGCAACACACAAAGCAATGGAGGAACTCAGCAGGTCAGGCAGCATCTATGGAGGGAAATAAACAGTCAATGCTTCAGGTCAAGATCCTTCATTTGGACTCAGTTCAGATGAAGGGTCTTGATCCGAAATGTCAGCTGCCCACTTCCCCCCAATAGATGCTGCCTGACCTGCTGTGTTCCTCCAGTGCTTTGTGTGTTGCTTTAGGATTATTTAGTTGGTTTAAAACTAAAAGTCTGGTCGTACACTTTTCTAAAACTAAATGTCAACAGATAGTAAATCAGGGATGTAGCTTTATCTAACTTTAACACCACTGATTGTTGGGTTTTATAATCATGATCTGAATAAGAATTATACTTTTTTGCTCCTAGTACCAATACAAAATGGTATACCGCAAGCAACTTGGCCAGCTCATTGGATGCCGTGACATTTATGATGATCCCAAAATGGTCTGGTCCATGCATGTAGCTAAGATGCAGAGTGACAAGGAGTACAAGAAGGACTTTGAGAAAACCAAGGCCAAGTTCAACATGCCAATCGATATGCTGGACATTCTATTGGCCAAGAAGTGCCAGACCCTGGTCAGTGACATTGACTACAGGCATTACCTGCACCAATGGACCTGTCTCCCAGATCAGAATGATGTGATCCAGGCTAAGAAGGCTTATGATTTGCAGAGCGATGTGAGTATTAGTATATCACCATTCCAGGAAAAAAATATATTTATTTAATTATTTTAAACAAATTACATTTTTAGAAGAATAACCTTGTGATGATCAGTGAGATATCAGCAGTGTTACTTGATTTATATTGGAACTAGAAGGACGGAGCAGAGATTCTGTAATTTAATCATGGGGTGATATGCACAAATGTTTAAGGATAGATAGATTCTGGCATGGTTCCGGAGGACTGGAGGGTAGCAAATGTAGTTCTGTTGTATAAGAAAGGTGGGAGGCAGCACAAAGGCAATTACAGACCTATTAGTCTGACGTCAGTGGTGGGAAAATTATTGGAATCTATCCTCAAGGAGGAGGTTACCGAATACCTAGAGGCGCAAGGCAAGATTGGACCTAGTCAACATGGTTTTGTGAAGGGGAGGTCCTGTCTGACCAACCTATTGGAGTTTTTTGAAGAAATCACAGGTAGGGTGGATAAGGGAGAGGCGGTAGACGTTGTGTATTTAGACTTTCAAAAGGCCTTCGATAAGGTGCCTCACAAGAGACTGATTAATAAGATGAGAGGTCATGGAATTATGGGTAGGGTAGCAAAATGGGTGGAGCATTGGCTGGTTAGCAGGAAGCAAAGGGTGGAAATAAAAGGATCTCGTTCTGGTTGGTTACCGGTTACTAGTGGTGTGCCGCAGGGGTCGGTGTTGGGGCAGCTCCTTTTTACCTTGTACATCAATGATTTGGATGATGGAATAAATGGTTGTGTGGCTAAGTTTGCGGATGACACCAAGATAAGTGGAGGAGTAGGGAGCATAGAGGAAATAGAAAGAATGCAGAGGGACCTAGACAGTTTAGGAGAATGGGCAAGGAAATGGCAGATGAAATTCAATGTTGAGAAATGTGCAGTTGTACACTTTGGAAGCAGAAATAAGCGGGTAGATTATTATCTAGAAGGAGAGAAGATTGATAGTGCGGTAGTACAAAGGGACTTGGGGGTACTCGTACAAGATACCTTAAAAGTTAACCACCAGGTTGGATCGGTGGTTAAGAAAGCGAATGCTATGTTGGCATTCATCTCGAGAGGTATAGTGTATAAAAGTAAGGAAGTGTTGATGAGGCTCTACGGGGCGCTAGTGAGGCCTCATTTGGAATACTGTGTGCAGTTTTGGGCCCCACATCTTAGGAAGGATGTGCTGACGTTGGAGAGGGTTCAGAGGAGACTTACGAGAATGATTCCGGGAATGAAAGGGCTTAAGTATGATGACCGTTTGTCGGCTCTTGGACTGTACTCACTGGAGTACAGAAGGATGAGAGGGGACCTCGTAGCGACATTTAAAATGTTGACAGGTAAGGATAGAGTAGATGTGGCTAGGCTGTTTCCCTTGGTGGGCGAGTCCAGGACCAGAGGGCACAATCTTAGAATTAGAGGGTACAGTTTCAAGACAGAGATGAGGAGAAATTTCTTTACCCAGAGGGTGGTGAAATTGTGGAACTCCTTGCCACGCATAGCAGTGGAGGCCAGATCAGTGGGGGTGTTCAAGGAGGAGATAGACAGATATCTAAATAGTCAGGGTATCAAGGGATATGGGGATAAGGCTGGAAAATGGGATTTTTTCTTTTTTTTCTTTTTCTTTTCTTTTCTTTTTTTTCTTTTTTTCCCACCCCATTTCTTTTTCCCTTTTCCTTGGAGCAGACTCGATGGGCCGAATGGCCTGCTTCTGCTCCCTTGTCTTGTGATCTTGTGATCTTGTGAACATTTCCAAAATTAACTCTTGGATATTAATAAAACTTTCAGAATGAGTAAATAATTGCAGGTGAATGTAAGGTAGTGTTTTTTGTAAGAAAAATAAGTGGTCATATTACTTGGAAGTGGTCAGATTATGTGAGGTAGAGGAACAAAGGGATTTTGGAGTACAAATATGTCAATCATTAAAAGATGCGTGACATAATAGCCAGGCCAGAAGGGATGCCAACCAAGCACCAGGTTTTATTTCTTGAGGGATAGAATTGGAAAGTAGGAAAGTATTGCAAATGGAGCATAAAACCTTGGTTATTCTGCACTTGGTGTACTGCGTACAGTTCTGGTTGCCACATTAATGTAAAGAATGTAAAGTCAATGGGGAGCATGCAGAGAAGATTTACAATAATAATGCAAGAAGTGTCAGGATAGGATGAACAGAATGAATCACGCTTCTGTTAAAAATAGGTTGAGGGGTGATAGAGGCATGGAGTCATAGAGCAATACAGAACGGATACAGGCCCTTTGGCCCAACCAGTCCATGCCGACCATGGTGCCCACCCAGCTAGCCCCAATTTCCTGCATTCAGCCCATATCCCTATAAGCCCTGAGCCTCAATGTACCTCTCCAAGTGATTCTTAAATGATGCTACTGTACCTGCCTCAACCATTTCCTCTGGCAGCTCATTCCATATACTCACCACCCTCTGCATGAAGAAGTTGCCTCCCCAGGTCCCTTTTAAATCTTTCCCCTCTCTCCCTAAATCTATGCCCCCTAGTTTTGGACTCCCCTTCCCTGGAGAAAAGACTGCCACCATCCATCTTATCTATGCCACTCTTTATTTTAAACACTTCTATAAGGTCGCCCCTCATTCTCCTACATTCCAAGGAATAAAGATCTAGCCTGGCCAACCTCTCCCTGTAAATCAGATCCCCTAGTCCTGGTAACATCCTCGTAAATCTTCTCTGCAGTCCTTCCAGTTAAACCATGTCTTTCTTATAAGAGGGTGACCAAAACTGTACACAGTACTCCAAGTGCAGCCTCACCAATGACTTGTACAACTGCAACATGATGTCCCAACTCTTATACTTATTTTCCTAACTGATGAAGGCCAGTGTGCTAAATACCTTTTTCACCACCCTGTCTATCTGTGATGCCGCTTTCAGCAAACTATGCACTTGTACTCCTAGGTCCCTCTGTTCCATTACACTCCCTACTACCCTACCATTCATAGCATAAGTCCTACACAGGTTTGACTTTCCAAAATGCATCACCTCACACTTATCTGTATTGAAATCCATTTGCCACTCCCACTTCCCTAACTGATCAAGATCCTCTGTAACCTATCATAACCTTCTTTACAATCAACAATACCTCCTAATTTGGTGTCATCTGCAAAATTACTGATCAAGCCTTGTCCATTCACGTCCAAACCATTTATATAAATAATGAATAACAAGGGTCCCAATACTGACCTCTGTGGCACACCTGTAGTCACCAGCCTCCATTCTGAGAAACAACCTTCAACCACCACCCTCTGCTTCCTACCTCCAAGCCAATTTTCCAACTCTCCCTGAATTTCATGGGATCTAACCTTCCAGACTAACCTACCAGGGTGATCTAATTGAGGTCTTCATATTATGAAAACATGTTAGAGTGGATGCAGAGAGAATATTTCCACTTGAGGGGAAGAGCGTAACTGGAGCCCATCAGTAGTGATTCAGGTTCAGATTAGTTTATTGTCAAATACACCAGGGTGCAATGAAATTCCTAGCTTGTGTGAAGGTCACAGAGTAAACAGTATCGATGGTAATAATAAATATAACAACAAATACAGCAATGAGTGCAAAACAACAGAATGGTGTAAAGATAGTAGTGCAATCTGATGTAGTGAAAAAAGAAATGGTAAAGTAACAAAAATGGAATAACCAAGAGAAGTAAAATGAAGATTCTGAGAACGTGACAGCGGCACTGGAAGGGGATGTGAAAGAGGTGATTGGTTCAGAAGTCTGACAGCCATGGGGAAGAAGCTTGAGACTGGTTGTCTAGGCTTTTAAGCAGTCACCTGGAAACTCATTAGGGATTTGAAAGGAATTGCTTTATCCAAAATACAGAATTCACTACCACAGGGAGTGCTTGTGATGTATAGAATCAATTCATTTAAGATGAAGCTGGACAGTAATCTGAGAGAGGATTAGAGGATTACACTGTTAGATTTGAATGAGGAAAGAAATGAGCAGGCTTGAGTGTAGCATGAGTGCTGTGATGTCCTGGTTGGGCCATATAACTATGCTGCATTTCAATGTGCTCCTCTGTGTTACCTTCCTCTAGTGGCTGTACAAGTCCGATATGGAATGGATCCGTGGTTGCGGATGGATGCCCAATGACTCTCTCGATGTTAAGAAAGTACAAAAAGCCCAGGAGATCCTCAGTGAGCGACTCTACCGTCAACCTCCTGATCGGTTCAAGTTCACCAGCATTGTTGACCTACCCAGTATTGTCCTGGCTAAAACCAACGCGGACCAACTGAGTGATGTAAGAAACTTAAGATAACTCAACTAGAATTAGAAACTGTTAGAAATACCAAGAAGATGAGGCAGCTACAACTCTTCATTGTCAAATATCATGGGAATTAGGAAAAGTTGGAAATCAAGCGTGTTTTAAGTTGTAGGTAAAGGGGATGTGTGGAGCAAATAAATGGGAAATCTATGATAGGATAGACACCAAGAAAAACAGGATGAAAGAGATTGGTGTTGGCTGAGAAGGGGTAAGGAAAGCTTGTTAATAGAAGCTGACGTATCTGGATGAAGTGAAAATAGGAGACCAGAAGGAGGGAAAACAAAGTCAACACTGGAATTGTGAGACACCAAATGCTGTAGTTGTTGGAAATCTGAAATAAAAAAATAACGCTGGAGAAGCCCAGCTTCTGTGGAGATGCTCTTCTTTGAGCTTATATTGGAGTTTGTCGGAATAGAGTAATCGGCCAAAGACGGATCGGAGTGGGAGAGTGATGGAGAATAGAAGTAACAGGAATAAGCTTGTGAACTAAAAGGAAAGGTTCTGCATTTGATTTCTCCAATATAGTGCAGATTGCATTGTGAGGTACACTAAATTGGAAAAGGTGCAAGTGAATTCCTGGTTCACCTTGACATTTTGGTCTCTGAAGGATAGGGATATCGCATCTCCAGAAATTGCGTGGGAAGGTGGGATTCGAAGGGAAGCGAGCATTGGTGGTGAGGGAGGAGCATTCCAGGGAGTCAAGAATATCAAGTTTCCTTTAGAATCCTGAAAGAAAAGGGAGGCACAAGTTGCATCTGATGGTTGCAGATCGCTAAAGGTGGTGGACATTATGGAGGATGCCACCTGATGAATATTTCCAGCACTTTCTGTCTTTTTGTTTAAGATTTCCAATACCTGCAGAGTTTTGCTTTTCTGCAAGACACATCAATAGCCTTATGCTCCCCTGTTCACACTTTAAATTGATTGAATGTGGAGCTTATTTTGAATTTTATTTCTCGAACTATCACAGGCAAAATACAAAGAAGCATGGGAAAAGGACAAACTACAGATTCACGTCCTTCCTGATACTCCAGAGATATTGCTGGCGAAATCCAATGCTGCCAACGTTAGTCAGGTAAGGATGAGATATTTATTTGTAGTAAATACAAAAATTTTGCTGTCAATCAATAGACATTTTAGATAGAAATTTAGTGTTTAGTTATGTTACTGAACTAGTGGTCAGAAACAGGAGTTCTAATCCTACCATGAGGAATTTACAATCAGTTTATTAACCTATCTGGATTGCAACACTCATATCAGTGCTGGTACCCATGAAGCTACTGGATTGCCGGAAAAAAACTGACTTATTTATGTTTTTAAAAGGAAGATATTTGCTGTCCTTGCTGAGTATGGCCTATGTGATCAAAGAACCAAAATGAAAACATTTAACAGCCATTTGAAATGGCCTAGAAATCCATTCTGTCATAGGAAACCCCTAAACAAAATACAAGAAGGAAAATAACACCATTAGATTCAGAGCAATAAAGATAAACCTAAACGAATCACTAAGTAGCCTCATTAACATCTGGCAATGTGCCGAGTGATCCCAGAGGTTCTAAGAACATCCTCTTTCTCAATAAAGTTAGAGCTCATAAGTAAAGAAAACAAGGCTGAAGTATTTGCAATTATCTTCAGCAAGAAACACAAATTAATCATCCATTGTGGTCACCACCAGAGCTCTCTCCATCACAGAAGTCCATCTTTAGCCAACTAGATACAGCAAAGATGATGGGACTCAAAAAATATCCTGGCTATAGAGCTCATTCTCTCCTTCATTAGTGCATTGTGACTAGTGTATTCCAGATACTGGAGACTGCAGCAACCAGACAAGCTTTCTCAACAACCCAAACTCGTAATCTCTTCCATCTACAAAAGCAAATGTGGAAAGAGCACCAAACGTTGCCATCACTGTCCCCCACTTCACCCCCCCCCCCTCCCAAACTTGACCTTGAAATACATCAACATGCCTTCATTCTTCCCAGGTCAAAGTTTGAACATTTTCTTTCCAACAACACTCAGGGAACAGACTAGGTTGTAACTCATCAACTTTAAGTCATATGCATGAGCTATGAAATAATTTCTGTTTCTGTTCTTTCATAGAAACTTTACAAAGAGGGCTGGGAAGGTGTGAAGATGTCTACTAATTATCATGCTGATGCTGTATCTATTCAGAGTGCAAAAGCTTCCAGAGATATTGCAAGTGACGTAAGTATAACACATTTGGCTGAATATTGATTTCTGTGTAGTTGTGTAAATTCTAAGTAAATCACTTCGACTGAAAAATATGCAATAGTCATCTCTAATAGAAAGATCAGGAGCTGAAAACCACAACAGTTACCAAATGGTTCTATATCTTTCATTTATAAGATTCTTTTCTCAGAATTACATATTGTTTAGATATTTCAATTCTGTGTAATCAATTAAATTCAAGGGAAGTTTATGGGAATTGATATTCTTTTCTCTCCATCATTGCCCTGAGATTTGACCACAACTGATTTTTTTGATAAAACAAAGGCAAAAATTTATCATAGGAATTTGTTATAATGATGTTTGACAACCATACTATCACTGTAATCTGTGTCATGGTAAATTGATTCACTGTGATTGGAACACATGTTAATAATGGCTGCCTTCAAACTGATAAATGTACTTAATGTACAGCACAGAACATGCCATTCATCCCAAACAGTTCATGTTTTGCTCAAGCTTCCTTGCATCCTTCCTTATCTAACACAATAAACATTGCTTTCTATTCCCTCCTTTCTCATATATAGCTTCTTAAGGAAAGCTAAACCAGACATCTCAACAACTCTGTTGGCTAATGGTATTCATGTTACATTTCTCCCTAAGGATAGAAGTTCCTTTTGAATTCCCTTTCTGAGGCTGCTTAGCTCTGGTTTTGCTCTTAACCTTCAATTTTCATCATCTCTATCAAGACCTTACAAATTTTTAAGGCTGCTATTAAGCCAACCCTCAGCCATCTCTTTTCAAGAGAAAAGAAATCCAAGTTTTTTGTCTTCCCTGATTGCTACATATTCAATTTTACCCAATCTTACAAATCTTCTTTTCATGATTAATTGACCAGGACTTTACATAGTACTCCAGGTATGCTTTTACCAAGGTCCACATTAGTTTAGGATAAATTCCTTTACTCTAATTCTAATCCCCTTGAAATATTTGGTTTGCCTTTTTTTTATTGTGGTCTTGTTAACCTGCCTCACGACCTTCAGTAAATTGTTTATTTCCCTTAGATGCACCAACCCATTTGCACTGTCATCATTTCCAGTGAATATGCAATCTTCTCTTTTACCTTAATGAAATTCAATAAATATTACTCCGCTGTTTTGGAATTTTATGCCAATTCCTCAAGGTTTTTGTTTAATTTATTACAATCCTCTTCACATTAATGTTCCAGTCACCTTCAACATTGTGTGATCTGCATATTTGGAAACTGTGGTTTTGAATGTAAATTCTAAATTGTTACTATAGGATAGTTGCATTGTTGAAACTGCCAGTCTTCGATAGCCATCTTATCTAATATTACAATTGAAGGTTATTTGATTGGATATAGAAAATCATTTAAAATGTTCGGAGCTACTTTGCTAGTTATATACAGAGCTAACAGCTTGCCTTTATTCTAATCACCATCATGCTGGTGTCAGCAACTGGTTTGAGGTTTCTCCCATTCAAGACTCCTTGTTTGTATTTACAAGGGTATGACCACAAAATGCAGGGAAGTTTTGATTTTGAAGTACTGGTGGCTGTAAGGACATTTAACTTCTCCCCAAAGTTATGCATGTAGTATTTAAGCTGTTAGATTTCCCAAGCCAGAGTTAAATTCTGTAACACCATTAAATAAAAGTCAGTCTCACTAACGTATTTAAGATGCCAACTGACTTCCTGGAAGTAAGTTTGCCTTTCTCCCTTGGTTCTCCTTCTATGATGACAGCAGGTCAGTAGCTTGGAGCCAGCAGGGCAACGCACAAAGAATTTTACCAGATTTAAGCTCCCACCTGCACTCAAATCCACACTCTGACCCAAGAATTTCTCTCCCCAAGGAACAAGGTATTTTTCCATTGAAGTTATGTCAAATGAAATCTGGAGAGTTAGGTCTTACTGATTTATATCATTTTAAAATTGGAAGATCTTGGGTAAAAGTCAGGGAGCCAATGATTATAATTAGAAGGATAAACTTGACAAGACAATCTCTGATTCTGGAGGAGGAAACCTTTGTAATTAAAAGCTGCAAAGCTAGCAATATTGCCTTAAGCTATCCAGTTTTTGAAGTGGAAACAGTTCAGGAAAAGAAATGAATACTTTTGTACTATATTATATCCTTGCCAATTACTCTAAAAATTTAATTTAAAACAGGGTGTCCAATTCAACACAATTGTTCTAACTGTAAGGAGTGACAATAATATTTCTGCTTTAGAATAGAATGAAAATTAAGAATGATGTGATTGTGTTATTTCTCCACAGTACAAATATAAAGAACTATATCGCAATCAGCTTGGGCACCATATTGGATGCCGAGACATATATGATGATCCCAAAATGGTTTGGTGCATGCACGTAGGCAAAATGCAAAGTGATTTGGAGTACAAGAAGGAATTTGAGAAAACCAAGGCCAAGTTCAACATGCCAGTGGACATGCTGGACATCCTGTTGGCCAAGAAATGCCAGACCCTGGTCAGTGACATTGACTACAGGCATTACCTGCACCAATGGACCTGCCTCCCAGATCAGAATGATGTGATCCAGGCAAGGAAGGCCTATGATTTGCAAAGTGATGTGAGTATTAATATATTACCATTCCAGGAAAAAAAAATTAATTACTTAAACCAAATTACATTTTTAGAAGAATAACCTTACGATGATCAGTGAGATATTAGCAGCATTACAAGATTTATATTGGAACCAGAAGGAAAGAATAGAGATTCTGTAATTTAATCATGGGGTAATATGCACAAATGTTTAAGGAACATGTCCAAGAGTTAATTTTGGTAATTAATAAAACTTTCAGAATGAGTAAATAATTGCAGGTGAATGTAAAGTAGTTCTTTTTGGTAGGAAATGTAGTCACATTACTTGGAAGCTGTGTTAGGTAGGTAGAGCTGCAAATAAGTTTTTCATTGCACCTGTGCCTACATCTATTGATGCATGTATTATGGCAATAAACTCAACTTTGACTTTTTGACAATGGGATTTTGGAGTACAAATACATCAATCATTAAAATATGCATGACGAGATAGCACGGCCAGAAAGGACGCCAATAAATGCATGATAATGAGATATTAGCAGCCTTATTTAAATTTCGAACGGAGAGAAGGAAATAAGATTTTAACAGTCATACACATGTTACTACATGGCCAGTGAATTTTTCAGAATGTAACAGAAGTGGGGGTGTAGAGCAAAATGCACTTGAAATTGAATTCAATCAACAACATCAGTGTGCCACCTTGAACTTTATAACAACATTATAAACTAAAATTTGATGTCAAGATGCAGAAGGAGATACTTATAATAGGTGTCAAAAAGCTAGGTTTTAGGAGAGTTTCAATAGAATCTTAAGGAGAGAATCCCAGAATTTGGCCTTGATAGCTGGAGCAAGCCAGCTACTATAACTATGATTGCTGCAGTAAAACAAATGAGGGCTACAACAAGGTCTGTATTGGAGGAGTGTGGAGATCTCAGAGGGCTGTAGTGTTGCAGACAAATGGATTTTCATATTCTTCATTGAATAAATCCAAAATTTACTTACCATTTATCCTGTTTTTAAATCATTACATGTCCTGATTAACACCCAATTTACTCTTTAGACTCAAGAACATAATTTCAAAATACCAAATTTTCTTATGACTTAAAAGGTGGACAATTGGCCCATCAAGTCTATGCTGGTTCATGGAGCATTCCTGTCAGTCTGATTGCCTAACTTATTTCCCTGTAACCTATTCTCTCTCACATACATAATGTTTCCATTTGTGGGGAAGAGTGTAACTGCTGGCCATAAGTAGAGGAGAGGTACCAGGAACTCCATTAGGGATTCAAAAGGAATTATTTTATACAAAATACAGAATTCACTACCACAGGGAGTGGTTAAGGTGTATAGAATCAATACATTTAAGATGAAGCTGGACACTAATATGAGAGAGAAGAGATTAAGGGGATACGCTGTTAGATTTAAATGAAGAAGGACATGAGCAGGCTTGGGTGGAGCATAAGTGCTGTAATATTCTGGTTGGGCTAAGTGACTGTGCTGCATATCAACGTAATCCTCTGTGTGACCTTTCTCTAGTGGCTGTACAAGTCCGATATGGAATGGATCCGTGGTTGCGGATGGATGCCCAATGACTCTCTTGATGTTAAGAAAGTACAAAAAGCCCAGGAGATCCTCAGTGAGCGACTCTACCGTCAACCCCCTGATCGGTTCAAGTTCACCAGCATTGTTGACCTACCCAGTATTGTCTTGGCTAAAACCAACGCGGACCAATTGAGCATCGTAAGAGACTTAAGAATGCCCAATAGCATCATGCTTTCCTCTTGAAATTTTAAATTGATTGGATGTGGAGTTTACTTTGATTCTTTTTTTCTTGAACTATCACAGGCAAAGTACAAAGAAGCATGGGAGAGAGACAAACTTCAGATTCACGTCCTACCTGATACTCCGGAGATATTGTTGGCAAAATCCAATGCTGAAAATATTAGTCAGGTAAGAGTACAATATTAATTCATAGTGAATACAACATAACTTTAACTGAATTTTTAAGAGGTATTTAATTTAGCACTGTGGTTATGTTACTGAATTAGTGATCCAGAAAGAATGGTTCAAATCCCTCCAGGGCAACTGAGGTATTTACATTACATTGGTAAAATAAATTCATTTTCGAAGGTAGTATTAGTACTAGCCACCACGAAATTACCAGATTGCTGGAAAAAGTAGCATTTGGTATATTAATGTTCTTAAAGGAAAAAATCTGCTGCTCTTGCCGAGAAAGGCCAATGTAACCAAAGAACCAAAGCAGTTGGACCAAATCTTTACAATAATTTATAATAAGAATAAATCTGGCATCGGATTTTGACTCAACATAACCTTCTCAACCCTGTTAAATGCTCATTAATATCTAGAGGTATGTGAACAATGGAAGAGTTGTTCAACAGAATAATTACACAACAGCCTGATGTAGAAAGAAAAATAATCTGGAAATACTCAGCATTTTCTGCTTTTATTTTGAGATTTCCAACATCTGAAGTTTTTGTTTTAGACTTTCAACAGCCTGATGTAGTTACACTCACAGAATTATACCAGTCAACAATATCCCAAGAATCTGCCATCGGCAGCAGTGGGGCTGACTGACTCAACAGCGGTGTGGGTCAGGGAGCCTTCTGAGTTAATGCAGTCTCCATGAAGTCTCATGGTATTAGGTCAAAAGTAGGCAAAGAAATGTCCTGCTGCCATCCTCCCTTGGCTGATAAATCATCCATGTTGAATAACACTTGGAAAAGGCAGTGAGTGTGTGGTAAAGACGTGAGCAGGGGACATCAATGCCCATCAGCAGGGAGGCTCTGTAGCACCACTGTAGACTGAGCTGGCAGGGTGCTAAATGAGCTCACTGCCAGACTGATCCAGCAAGAAGTGGCGAGGGAACCAACAAGAAGGAAGAACCTACTTTGCTCATCCACAGCACACTAGCTATGGCGGGTTCTTCCACCCATGAAAGTATAGGCAGAAATAGCCATCACATAGTCCTCATGGAGTAGAGTCTGCTTAGCATATCTCTTTTATTTGTATTGGTATTGGTTTATTATTGTCACTTGTACTGAGGTACAGTGCATCCACAGCAACTTGGCATGGCTTTCTTTACAAACTAAACTTGCAGCCTGTAACATCTGGAAAGACACGGGGTGAAGGGGCACATAAACATTACCACAATTGTTCCCCCATTCCCCCACATCACATGTCATCTTGCCTTTAAAATGTATCCACATGTCTTAATCATTATCGGCTCAAAATCTGAGAGCTTGGTCAAGGATAATTACTGACCATGACAATGTTGTCCATACCTGATGATTTAATTAAAGAAAAACAAAGGGGATTGTACCCCAAAATTCAGATGCAGAATTCAAAGACTGCTAAATATCAATCAGGATAATAGATGTAAAATTGTGACGTACTGCACTGTACCTGGTAATTCAGCATCTTCTTGAAGTTATTCTCCTGCATATAAGATATAAAACGATTGTTTTTTCTGTTCTTTCATAGAAACTTTACAGAGAGGGCTGGGAAAGTGTGAAGAAGTCTACAAATTATCATGCTGATGCTGTATCTATTCAAAGTGCAAAAGCTTCCAGAAACATTGCAAGTGACGTAAGTGTAACACATTTGACTGAATATTGATGATTATGTGGCTGTAGATTATGAATGCACTATTTTGACTGTGCAGAACTTGCAACAGTCACCTCTAATATAAACTTAAGGAGCTGAAACTCACATCAATCATCACAAGATTCTTTTATTAGAATTATATCTTATTTAGGTATTTCTGTTCTGTGTAGTTAATTGTGTTCAAGGGAAGTCTGTGGGAATTGATGGCCTTTTACTTCTCTCCATCAATGCCTTGAGATTTGACTGCATTTGATTTTTTTTTAGTGAAACAGAGGTCTGTTGTAGAAGTTTGTATTAATGATGTTTGACAGCTGTGCTATCAACTGTAAACTGTGTCATAGTAAATTGGGTCAGTATGACTCCAATAATGTTGATAATAGCTGGCTTGAGGCCAATGACTGTACATAAAGTGGAGACAAATTATTCAAGTCCAACCAGTCCATGCTGGTGATTATGCTTTCCAGAAGCTCTCTTGCATCCTTTACATCTAGCCTGATCAACATTGCTTTCTATACCCTTCTCCCCCATAAACTTATCCAGCTCCTTGTTGAATGAAGCTAAGCCAGACTTTTGAAAACTTCTTTTAGTAATAGTGTCCTTATTCATGGTACTCACTAAGAATGGAAGATGCTTATGATTTGATTCTTGTTTTACTTTTACATCTGCTCTACCTTTCAAAGTTTTAAAATTTCTATTAGGTCATTCCTCAGCCTTCCCTAAACCCAATTTATTTATCTTTCCTTCCTTATTGGTACATACTCATATTTCTGATACTATTCTTGTAAATTCTTTTTTCATGCTTTCCTGTACCTCAATATACCTTCATAAGACAGCAAATTGAACCACACACAATACTCCAGGCTCAGTTGATCTATGGCTCAATATAGGTTTAGCATTAATTCCCTAATTCTCAATTCCAATCTGCAAGAAATAAATGCCTCTTAATGGCTTTGTTACTTTTAGTGAATTGTTTATTTCTACAGATAGATCCCTTTGATCTACCATTTACTTTCTTATCGTATACAAGTAATGAGATCTCACCACTTTCCTTACCAAAATACATTAACTCATATATCACTGTTTTTAAAGTTTATGCCAACTCACCTTTCCTTGTAATCTGTTGTAGTCATTTTCAATATTAATATCTCAAAACTGGACAATTTGGTATATTCTACAGATTTGGCAACAATGTTTTTGATTCCCAAGTCTAAATGGTTACTCTAAGGTAAATGCTTTGTTTGAAGCTGCAAATCTTAGACACCATCCCTTGAATATAACATTTGAAGGTTATTAAATCGGATATATGAATATCATTTGAAAGTAACCACACTTCCAAGCTGCTGCGTTTATAGTGTATTAATTACATAGAAAAAATATCCAACCTTTATTTTATTAACACTGTGTTGTTGCCAGCATCCAGCCTGATGCTTCTCCCCTTCTGATTGAGTCTGCAAGGGTATTAATATGGAGTCTAGCAGAGCTCTTTCATGTTCATGAGGATTTGTAGTTTAAGCTTCCACTTGTACCCAAATCTAGACACTCAACCAAGGTTAAAATTCTCTTAAATATAACTGGATAGTGTTCCACAGAAGTCAAGCTAATGTATGGATGTAGAGCTAAGTGTTTCTTTCTTTTTCAATCTTTTTATTCGTTTTCAAATTAATACAGATTAATATATAACATCAATGTTTGTACGTGTAATACAAAGAGATCGGAAGAACAATCATGGCATGGATAGTCATAAAAAACAATAAAGTATATAAAAAAAATCTGTAGATCCAACGATCTCTTAGTGAATGAATATAATATAAAAGAAAGGAAATAAAAAGATTTATTATAAAATAAAAATATAAATAAAATATAAGGCTAAAAGGAAGGAACTTAAGAAAGAGATTAGGAGAGCCAGAAGGGGACATGAGAAGGCCTTGGCGGGCAGGATTAAGGAAAACCCCAAGGCATTCTACAAGTATGTGAAGAGTAAGAGGATGAAATGCGAAAGGATAGGGCCTATCAAGTGCAGCAGTGGGAAAGTGTGTATGGATCCGGAAGAAATAGCGGAGGTACTTAATGAATACTTTACGTCAGTATTCACCACGGAAAAAGATCTGGGGAATTGTAGTGGGGACTTGCAGTGGCCTGAAGAGATTGACCATGTAGATATTAGAAAAGAGGTGGTGCTGAAACTTTTGGAAAGCATCAAGTTAGATAAGTCGCCGGGACTGGATGAGATGTACCCCAGCTTGCTGTGGAAGGCGAGGGAGGAGATTCCAGAACCTCTGACGATGATCTTTGCGTCATCCATGGGGACGGGAGAGGTTCCGGAAGATTGGAGGGTTGCAGATATTGTTCCCTTATTCAAGAAGGGGAGTAGGGATAGCCCAGGAAATTATAGACCAGTGAGTCTTACCTCAGTAAGGTGATGGAGAAGATCCTGAGAGGCAGGATTTATGAACATTTGGAGAGGTATAATATGATTAGGAATAGTCAGCATGGCTTTGTTAAGGGCAGGTCCTGCCTTATGAGCCTGATTGAATTTTTTGAGGACGTGACTAAGCACATCGATGAAGGGAAAGCAGTAGATGTAGTGCATATGGATTTCAGCAAGGCGTTTGATAAGGTACCCCATGTGAGGCTTATGGAGAAGGTGAGGAGACATGGGATCCAAGGGGACATTGCAGTGTGGATCCAGAACTGGCTGGCCCACAGAAGGCAAAGAGTGGTTGTTGAGGGGTCATATTCGGAGTGGAGGTCGGTGACCAGT
Source organism: Pristis pectinata (assembly GCF_009764475.1). Classification (NCBI taxonomy): domain Eukaryota; kingdom Metazoa; phylum Chordata; class Chondrichthyes; order Rhinopristiformes; family Pristidae; genus Pristis; species Pristis pectinata. The sequence continues at coordinate 18,257,089 of NC_067405.1, forward strand.
GATGTACCTCAGGGATCTGTACTGGGACCCTTACTCTTTGTGATTTTTATAAATGGCCTGGATGAGGAAGTGGAGGGGCGGGTTAGTAAGTTTGCGGATGACATGAAGGTTGGTGGTGTTGTGGATAGTTTGGAGGGCTGTCAGAGGTTACAGAGGGATATAGATAGGATGCAGAGTTGGGCTGAGAAGTGGCAGATGCAGTTCAACCCAGATAAGTGTGAAATGGTTCATTTTGGTAGGTCAAATATGTTGGTGGAATATAGTATTAATGGTAGGACTCTTGGCAGTGTGGAGGATCAGAGGGATCTCGGGGTCCGAGTCCATAGGACGCTCAAAGCTGCTGTGCAGGTTGACTCTGTGGTTAAGAAGGCATATGGTGTATTGTCCTTCATCAATCATGGAATTGAATTTAGGAGCTGTGAGGTATTGTTGCAGCTATATAGGTCCCTGGTCAGACCCCACTTGGAGTACTGTGCTCAGTTCTGGTCACCTCACTACAGGAAAGATGTGGAAGCCATAGAGAGGGTGCAGAGGAGATTTACAAGGATGCTGCCTGGGATGCAAAGCATGCCTAATGAAAGCAGGTTGAGGGAACTCGGCCTTTTCTCCTTGGAGAGACAGAGGATGAAGGGGGACCTGATAGAGGTGTACAAGATGATAAGAGGTATTGATAGGGTAGCTAGTCAGAGGCTTTTCCCCAGGGCTGAAATGGTGGCCACAAGAGGACATAGGTTTAAGGTGCTGGGGAGTAGATATAGAGGAGATGTCAAGGGTAAGTTTTCTACTCAGAGTGGTGAGTGCGTGGAATGGGCTGCCGGAAATGGTGGTGGAGGCTGATACGATAGGGTCTTTCAAGAGACTGTTAGATTGGTATATGGAGCTGAGTAAAATAGAGGGCTATGGGTAAGCCTAGTAATTTCTAGGGTAGGGACATGTTCGGCATAGTTTTGTGGGCCGAAGGGCCTGAATTGTGCTGTAATTGTTCTATGTTCTAAATTGTTCTAAAAGAAAGGAAAAAAAATCCCCAAAATAATAAGAAAATTTATAAACAATATATCAAAACAAACTAAAGAAGAAAAAATTCAAAAAAAAACAGAAAAAAAAACTGGACTAAAATTTCTCAGTAGAAACAGAGCAATATTATGTCGTCAACTCCATTCCTCTAAGTTGAAAGGTTATTACAAGGGGATCTACATCATGTGAAAATATTGAATAAATATGGTGGGCCGAAGGGCCTGTATTGTGCCGTATTGTTCTAAATGGACTCCAAACTTCCTCAAATTTAAGCGAAGGATCAACAGTACCACTCCTAATTTTTTTTAAGTTTAGACATGATATAGTTTGAGAGAACCATTGAAAAGTAGTAGGGGGTATTGGATTCTTCCATTTAAGCAAAATGGATCGTTTAGCCATTAGGGTAACAAAGGCAGTCATACTGTTAGCGGAGGCAGATAGATGGCCAGACTCTATCCCTGGTAATTCAAAAATTGCAGTGATAGGATGAGGTTGTAAATCAATCTTCAATGCATTTGAAATAATGTTAAAAATATCTTTCCAATATTTTTCCAAAAGAGGACAGGACCAAAACATACGTGTCCAAGAAGCCACATTCGATTTACATCTGTCACATATTGGATTTATATGTTGATAAAAATGAGCTAGCTTATCTTTTGACATAAAGGTCCTGTGAACTACCTTAAACTGTATCAAAGAATGCCTGGCACACATTGAAGATGTATTAACTAAATGAAGAATTTTCTTCCAAGTCTCTGTAGGTGTAGATGTCTGGAGTTCACTTTCCCATTCATTCTTAATTTTGTCCAGTGGTTCTGAACGAATTTTCATAATTAGATCATAGATTATTGCTATCAAACCCTTCTGACAAGGATTAAAACCGAAAATTTTTTCCCTAATTTCAGTTTTGTAAGTTGTCGGAAAAGAGGGTATAGTAGCTTTTAAAAAGATTCTAATCCGCAGATATCGAAAAAAGTGTGATACTGATTGTGCATCTTATAGACCTATTTCTTTATTAAATGTAGATTCCAAAATATTTTCTAAAATATTGGCCTTTAGATTGGAAATGGTTCTTCCACAAATTATCTCTGAAGACCAGACAGGATTTATTCAGAATTGTTATCTACATTTTAATATTAGGAGATTAATGAATATTATATATATCCCTTCATCCCAAAATCCAGAATGTGTTGTTTCACTAGGTGCTGAAAAGGTGTTTGACAGAGTCAAATGGGAATATCTATTCAGTACACCTCAAAAATTTAATTTTAATCCTAAATTTATATCTGCGATTAAAATGATTTATTATGCACCTATGGCTTCAATACTTACTAATAATCAAAGATTTCCTTTGTTTTAGAGCTAAGTGTTTCTTATTTACATTATTATGTTAAATCATCCCTCCCCACCCACCCATCCCCATCCCTTGGTACTTTCCCCTGCAACTGAAGGAGGTATAATGCCTGTCCTTCACCTTCTCTCTCATCACCATCCAAATAGCCCTTCCAGGTGAGCCAGAGGTTCATATGCACCTCTTCCAACTTGGTCCACTGTATTCTATGCCTGTGATGTGGCCTCCTCCACACTGGTGAATCTGGGCTTCCGTTTTGTGGAGCACCTGAGCACCTGTACTCTGTCCATAATGGCCATCTAAAGCTTCAAGTTGCACGCCATTTTAACTCTCCTTCTCACCCTCAAATCGACCAGCCTGTACTCAGACTTCTCCATTGCTATGGAGAACACACACACACACACACCACTTCTCCCTCTGTTCACCTTTCCCATCCCTTCCCCACAACTGGTTCTATCTGTCCATAGTCTCCTCCCCATCTGTTCCATGTATCACCTACCGCCCTTCATATTGCCATATACTGGCAATCTTTCCTGTTCCCTCTCAGTCCTGATGCAGAGTCTCAACCCGCAATGTTGACTTACAGCTTTTGCCTCCATAGATGCTGCTTGACCCATTAAGTTCTTCCAGTGTTCTGATTGTTGTTTCAAAGTCACAGAGCCCATCATTATAATTGAAATGACAAAAGATCAGACAACACAATCTCTGATTTGACCATAAGACACAGGAGGAGAATTAGGCCATTCAGCCCATCAAGTCTGCTCTGCCATTTGATCATGGTTGATTTATATTTTCCCCCTCAACCCCATTCTCCTGCCTTCTTCCTGTAACATTTGACACCCTTACTAATCAGGAACCTATCAACCTCCACTTGAAATACACCCAATGACTTGGCCTCCACAACTGTCTGTGGCAATGAATTCCACAGATTCACCACCCTCTGGCTTAAGAAATTCCTTGTCATCCCTGGTCTAAAGGGAAGTCCTTCTATTCTGAGGCTGTGCCTTCTGGTCCAAGGCTCTCCACTAGTGGAAACATCCTCTCCACATCCACTCTATCCAGGCCTTTTAATATTTGGTAGGTTTCAATAAGATCCCCCCTCATCCTTCTAAACTCCAGCGAGTACAGGCCCAGAGCCATCAAACACTCCTCACACTTAACCCTCTCATTCCCAGGGTGACAGTAGTGTAGCAGTTAGCTATTATAGCAGCAGTGACCCAGATTCAATTCTGGCCACTGTCTGTAACGAGTTAGTACATTCTCTCTGTGTCTGCATGGGTTTCCTCCCACATTCCAAAGACGTACAGGTTAGGAAGTTGTGGGCATGCTATGTCGGTGCTAGAAGCATGGCAACACTTGCGGGCTGCCCCCAGAACTCTCTACACAAAAGATGCATTTCACTGTGTGTTTCGATGTACATGTGACTAATAAAGATATCTTATCTTAAACCTCCTGTGGACCCTCTCGAACACCAGCACATGCTTCCTTAGATATGGGGCCCAAAACTGCTCACAATACTCCAAATATGGTCTGACCAATGCCTTATAAAGCCTCAGCATTACATCCTTGCTTTTATATTCTAGTCCTTTGGAAATGAAACATTGCATTTGCCTTCCTTACCACTGACTCAGCCTGCAAGTTTACATTTAGAGAATCCTGCACTAGGATTCCCACGTCCCTTTGCATCTCCAATTTCTGAATTCACTCCCCATTTAGAAAATAGCCTACACCTTTATTCCTTCTACCGAAGTGCATGACCATACACTTCCCTACGCTATATTCCATCTGCCACTTCTTTGCCCATTCTCCCAACCAAGTCCTTCTGCAGACTCCCTGCTTCCTCATCACTACCTGCCCCTCCAACTATCTTTGTATCATCTGCAAACTTGGCCACAAAGCCATTAATTCCATCCCCCAGATCATTAACGTATAATGTGAAAAGTAGCGGACCCAACGTTGACCCCTGCGGAACACCACTAGTCTTTGGCAGCCAACCAGAAAAGGTCCCCTTTATTCCCACTCTTTGTCTTCTGCCAGTCAGCCAATCTTCCATCCATGCTAGTACCTTTCCTGTAATACCATGGACTCCTATCTTGTTTAGCACCCTCACCTGTAGCCCCCTGTCAAAGGTTTTCTGAAAATCCAAGTAAAGAACATCCACTGACTCTGCTTTGTCTATTCTGCCTGTTACTTCCTCAAAGAATTCCGACAGATTAGTCAGGCAAGATTGCCCCTTAAGGAAACCATGTTGACTTCGGCCTATTTTATCATGTGCTTCCAAGTACCACAAAACCTCATCCTTAATAATGGATTCTAACATCTTACCAACCATCAAAGTCAGGCTAACTGGCCTATAATTTCCTGTCTTTTGCCTCCTTCCCTTCATAAAGAGTGGAGTGACATTTGCGATTTTCCAGTCCTCCAGAACCATTCCTGAATCTAGTGATTCTTGAAAGATCACTACTAATACCTCCACAATCTCTTCAGCTACCTCTTTCAGAACCCTGGACTGTAGTCCATCTGGTCCAGGTGACTTATTTACCTTCAGACCTTTCAGTTTCCCAAGCACCTTCTCCTAAGTGACTACACTCACTTCTGCCCCCTGACTCTCTCGAATTTCTGGCATGTTGCTGGCGTCTTTCACAGTGAAGACTGACACAAAATACTTATTCAGTTCATCTGCCATGTCTTTGTTCCCCATCATTATCTCTCCAGTGTCATTTTCCAGCGGTCCGATGTCCACTCTTGCCTCTCTACTCTTTATATATCTGAAAAAACTTCTGGTATCCTCTTTTATATTATTGGCTAGCTTACCTCCATATTTCATCTTTTCTCCCTTTATTGCATTTTTAGCTGCACTCTGTTGGTTTGTAAAAGCTTCCCAATCCTCTAGCTTCCCACTAATTTTTGCAATATTGTATGCCCTCTCTTTTGCTTTTATGCTGTCTTTGACTTCCCTTGTCAACCACGGTTTCCTCATCCTCCCTTTAGAATGCTGCTTCTTTTTTGGGATGAACTGATCTTGCATCTTCCGAATTACTCCCAGAAACTCCTGCCATTGCTGCTGTACCGTCATCCCTGCTAGAGTCCCCTTCCAATCAGCTTTGGCCAGCTCCTCTCTCATGCCTCTGTAGTTACCTTTATTCAACTGTAATACCGATGCATCGGATTTTAGCTTCTCCCTCTCAAACTACAGGGTGAATTCTATCATATTATGATCACTGCCTCCTCAGGGTTCTTTTGGCAGGAAACCTTTGTAATTAAAGGCTGCAAAGCCATCCAGTTTTTGAAGTGGAAACAATTCAAAAAAAGAAAGTCAATTCATATGTCTGTATTGATTTAAAAATATCTGTGCATTATGCCCATGTCATTTAACCTAAGAATTTAATTCAAACAGGGTTGAACTAACTTTTCAATTAAACTATAAATTTAAAGTTAATAAGTGAATTACAACTAATAAAGAGTAAGAATAACAGATCTACTTTAGAATAAAATGCTAACTAAGATTGATGTGATTGTGTTATTTATTCACAGTATAAATACAAAGAACTATATCGGAATCAGCTGGGACACCATGTTGGATGCCGAGACATATATGATGATCCCAAAATGGTTTGGTGCATGCACGTAGGCAAAATGCAAAGTGATTTGGAGTACAAGAAGGAATTTGAGAAAACCAAGGCCAAGTTCAACATGCCAGTGGACATGCTGGACATCCTGTTGGCCAAGAAATGCCAGACCCTGGTCAGTGACATTGACTACAGGCATTACCTGCACCAATGGACCTGCCTCCCAGACCAGAATGATGTGATCCAGGCTAAAAAGGCCTATGATTTGCAGAGCGATGTGAGTAAAGTGAAATGTTGGAGTTTACGAAGTCTAAGTCGAGTTTATTGTCATATGCACAGGTACATGCATGCACAGGTGCAGTGAAAATCTTACTTGCAGCAGCATCGCTGGCACATTGCATTATATAAACAGCATTCACAAGAAAAAACATAAATTAAGCATAAATTATACATGAATTTTACAAGAAAGAACACAATTAGAACAAAAAAAACAAGTCCATTTTAGTGCAAATAGATCCAAGTGATCATAGTGTTGGTGAAGAGTAGTGATTAGGATTTTGCAGGTTGGTTCCAGAACTGAATAGTTGAAGGGAAGTAGCTGTTCTTGAACCTGATGGTGTGGGACTTCAGGCCTCCGTACTTCCTGCCCGATGGTAGCTGTGAAAAGATAGCATGGCCCTGATGGTTTGATGATGGATGTTTCCTTCTTGAAGCATTGCCTCCCATAGATACTACCAATGGTGGTGAGGGATGTGCCTGTAATGTATTGGGCAGAGTCCATTACTCTGCAGCTTCTTATGTTCCTGTGCATTTGAATTGCCACACCAGACCATGACACAACCAGTGAGGATACCTTCAACTATACATCTGTAGAAGTTTGTTAGAGTGTTCAGTGAAAAGCCAAACCTCCTTAACCTTTGCAGAAAGTAAAGACACTGACGCGCTTTCGCTCTGATTGCATCTATGTGCTGGGCCCAGGACAGGTCATCTGATATGTTAACACCCAGGAATTTAAAGCTGCTGAGTCTCTCCACCACTGATCCTCCAAGGTAGACTGGGGCATGTTCACCCTCCTTCCCCTTACTGAAGACAACTATCAGCTCTCTAGTTTTGCTGACATTGAGTGAGAGGTTGTTGTTGCAGTACCACTCAACCAGGTGTCCTATCTTGCTCTGGTAAGTTGACTCATCACCACCTGTGATTCATCTAACAACCATCATGTTGTCAGCGAATTTGAAGGTGGCATTGGAGCTGTACTTAACCACGCAATCGTGTGTATAGAGAGTAGAGCAGGGGGTTAAGCACACAGCCTTGAGATGAACCTGTGTTGATGATCAGCGAGGAGGAGATGTTGTTACTAATCCTCACTCACTGACTGAGGTCTGTTGATGAGGAAGTCAAATATCCAGTTGCAGAGAGAGGTACAGAGGCCCAAGCCTTGAAGCTCGATGATGAGTTTTGATGGGATGATTGTGTTGAACGCCGAACTGTAGTCAATGAACAGCAGCCTGACGTATGAGTTCCTGTTGTCCAGATGGCCCAGAGCAGAGTGAAGAGCCAGAGAAATTGAATCTGCTGTTGACCTGTTGTGTTGGTAGGCAAATTGGAGCAGATCCGGGTTATCTCTGAGGCAGGAGTTAGTTTGCGCCACAACCAACCTCGCAAAGCACTTCATTACAGTTGATGTAAACGCTACTGGATGGTAGTCATTGAGGCAGATCAATGGGCTCTCTTGGGCACCGGTACAATGGATGCCTTTTTGAAGCAGGACGAATAAGTCCGTAAATACTCAAGCCAGTTGGTCTGCACAGATCTTTAGACATTTGACATTCCAATTCTTATGACTCATTATTCCGTTCTGAACAATAATATTGTGCACCATAGTAGTAAGTAATCTTGAGATTTCAAATAGAATGCAGCTTTAAAGTATATGTTAGAAAATATTTAATTGTGACAACCAAAGAATGAGGCATTACTGCTTTGTAAAGTTATTTATCTGCCTTTCAGGATGTCTTAAGGTGCTTTAGGTCAGTGAAGTGCTTCCAAAGCAAAGTATTGAATGTGGCTGTCAGTTTGTCCCCAAAGAGCTTCCATAAACAGCATGGTGAAAATCACTGAATACTTTATTTTAAGTCATGTTGAGTGATGGATAAACGTTGGCTCTGTTTCGGAATAGTGCCTCTCACTGAGAGGGCAGATTAACGTATCATCCAACTGTGTTTTTTTATTATTCTTTTTACGGAATGTGAATGTTTCTTAGAGGATCAGCATTTATTGCCAATACCTAATTGAGAAAATAGTATTGTGCCACTTCCTTGCTGCAATACTCCTTATGAAAATATTTTGATTACCTGTAGGGGTTGAATAGGTTTTTTAATTTCAGAGGGCGATTAATAGTCCACTGTATTACTACAAATCTGAAGTTGGATAAGGGCCAGAGTGGGCAACGGTACCAGATGTCCTTTCCTGAACGACTTTGGTGAACCATATGGGATCTTACAATCCAATATTTTGTGGTCACCTTACTTTTAGTTAATGTCAATTTAGTTAATTCACTGGATTTAAATAAACTGACATCAACTGACATAAGGTGACCACAAAATGGGATTTGAACTCATGTCCTCAGCAAGTTAGTTCAGGGTACTGGCCTACTAATCCAGTAACTTAATCACATGTACCTATAAGATCAATTCAAAATTTGGAATCTTAATGTGATTAGCACTCTGTGAACAGGGGAATGTGTTCATTGAGATCACTCAGTATTTCAGAATGCCAGCGTACCAATCATGTCGTTGGATTATAAATTACTCCAACTTTTGTTTACATGATAACATGTTGTTTGCAGTTGGAGAGTTCATTAACTTGAACTGAACTCTCCAAAAGTGGGAGGAAGAAATCTGATCAATAAATAATTTGTTCAAACCTGTTCTGAATGCAAAACTGTATAACCAGAAGTCTAGGAAATAGGATCTATCTAGGCAGATAAGTTTTTTACACAGAGAGTGGTAGGTGCCTGGAATGTGCTGCCGGGGTAGAAGTGGAAGCAGGCAGAATAGTGGCATTTAAGAGGCATTTAGACAGGTGCATGAACACGTAGAGAATGGAGGGATATGGGTCAGATGCAGGCAGATGTGATTGGTTTCATTTGGCATCATGTTCGGCACAGACGTTGTGGGGCCAAATGGCCTGTTCCTGTGCTGTACTGTTCTGTGTTCTATATAACTTAACAATTTATCTTTCACTTGATGCAGGTTAATTACAAATCCGATATGGAGTGGATGCGTGGCATTGGATGGATTCCTACAGATTCCATTGATGTTAAAAAAGTAAAACATGCCCAGGATATTTTAAGTGATGTAAGTATGTGACATCCTTTTCAGCATTTGAGCAGTTGCATCAAATAATGCTCAAAAATTGTCAGTGTAACCATCTTCGGTTTGGTTAAGTCCTAAGTGATAGACAACTGTCCAAGATTCAGATGGAATTTGCACTGATCTTTACTGCATTTGTCCATGATATTGTGTGTTTACAGGCAATCAATGTGCTATTTATATGGCAGAGCAAATTGCAGTGAAACCCTAGAGGTGTGCAAAAAGACTTAGAAATAGTATAACAGAGGAGTTCAAATATCTTAATACAGATTGAGACAGTAATATTATAAAGGGCAGAGAGGGGGAGGAATTTTTGATTATGTTTAAGAAAATTTTCATGGCCATTATGTCTCCCACCCAGTGAAGAAAGGGAATTGCTGGGGAATGAGGTATGCAAAGTGGAGCAATTTAGTGGGTGAACATTTAGGGGGCAGTGATCATAAGGTTTAGAGTAGCCATAAAATTATGTGTATCACTCTGTGGTAGGAATAGTCAATGGGACCAGGGCAGATCTAACCTGAATAGATTGGAATCAAAGATTGACAGGCCAAACTGTAATTAAACAATGAATGGCCTTTAAAGAGATGATAGACTGGGTACTGCATAGGCTAACTTCCAAGAGCAAGAAAGGGAAGGTAATTAAAATGGGTGCTCCCTGGACAACCAAAGAGTTACAGAGTAAAATGAAGCAGAGAAAAGGAAATGCAACAGATTCAGATTAATAACACGAGAACCAGGCTGCAAAGATAAAAGGGGATCCAAAAATTATCCAAGAGCATGTAAACTGTAAATGAGTAGTAGGTAGAGAGATGTGGTCAGTCAGTACCCACAATAAGAGGCATGGAGGCAGAAGGCATGGCCAAGGTTCTGCTTGAGCACTTTCTATTATTCTTTACAAAAGGAGACCATGCTGTTGGAAATTCAGCAATGGAAGATGGAGTTAGGATACCGTATGGGCTAAAAGTCAATTAAATGGAGGTCCTAGAAAGGCTATAATTCAAATGTTTTAACATGTTTTAGTAACAATTGAGTTTTTGATGAGATTAAGAGAAAGTTGCTGGTTGTACTTAAAATGGATAAATCACTCAGTCCGGATGGGATCCATACTAGCTTACTGATGGAAGTAGAGGGCAAAATTGCAGCCGTATTAGCCATAATCTTTCAAATTGCTTTAGATGCTGGGGTGATGCCTGAGGACTACAGAACTGCAAATGTTAACCCCTTATTTGATAAAAGAGACAATGCTGCTGGATAAATCCATCAAATACAGGCTAGTCAATATAAACTCGATGAGGGGCAAATTTCCTGAAATGACAATCATGGACAGAACTAGCAGTTATTTGGACAAATATGGATTGATTGGGAAAACCCAGCATGAACTTGTTGAAGCCATTGTGTTTAATGTGAGTTTGTTGATGACAAAGTCAATGAGGCGAAATGCAGTTGATGTGATAAGTATGAACTTTCAAAGGCATTTGACAAAATACCACATAGCTTGCAATCAAGACTGATGCCCATCCAAAAAGAAGCAGTAACTGCATGGATCTAAAATTGACAATGTGGTAGCAAAGATTTATCGGGAACAGTTGTTTTTCAAATTGAGGAGTGTACAGTCGCTTTCCCCAAGCGTCAGTACTATGATCACAGATGTTTTTGATATAAGTGAAAGACTTGGATTTGGGTTACAAGGCACAATTTCCAAATTTACAGATGACATAAACATGCAAACATAGTGAGCTGTCAGATGAATAATTATAGATTTTAACAAGGTACAGACCAGTAAAATGGGCAAGCACTTGGCAAATAAAATTTAATGAAAAATAACATTAAGTGTTAAATTTGATTGGTGAAGTGAGTAATGAGGACAGGCAATGTTAAAAAAAAGGGGACAATTTTAATAAAGCCACAGGAATAAAGTCCAGGGTAAGAAGCAGAGCAGGTTGAAAAATTCTTTAAATAACGTGGAATATTGGGCTTGATAAAACATCTGTTCAGCCATCATTGGAGAACTGGCCAACTGTGGACACTGAATTTTAGGAAAGATACGAAGGATTCACTGTGGGTGCAGAAGAGAATATACTGGAATAACTCCAGGGCTGGATGAGTTTAGTTATATTGATAGCCTGAAGGAGCTGGGGATTTTGCTCTTTGGAACAGAGGAGGTTGAGAGTGGAATCAGATAGATGTGTCAAACATGAAGGTTCGCAACCGAGTAGACAGGGAAACTGTTCCCATTGGCAATAGGGTCAAAAGGACATGGAATGAAGTTAATTGGCAAAAGATCAAAGTTAATGTCTGGAAAAACTTCTGTGCAGTAAGTACTTGAAATTCAGAATCCAATGAAGGCCAATAAGATCATAGCGTTCTCAAGAGAACAGTATGAGTCCTTTTTAGGAAAGAAATTGCAGGCCTTTTTTTGTTTATAATGAAACTGAAGGAGACCATTCAGCCCATTAGGTCTACACTGCTTCCCATGGAAGCAATCCCATTAGTCCTATTCCCTCTTTCCCTTCCTTGAACCCTTGTAACTTATTCTCTCCCACACACATCCAGTAAGACCCCTTTTGAATTTTTTTACCATTAACCTACACTAAAGGGTAATTTACATTAGCCAATTAACATTACAGCATGTCTTTGGAATGTGGGAGGAAACCAGACCACCTGTAAGAAACCTACACGGTCATGTACGTGCAACTCCACTAGGACAGCACTCGAGGTCAGGACTGAACCCAGGTCACTGGAGTTGTGGGGCAGCAGTAGCCACCGCACTGTTCCAAGGGTGGGGAAGTGGGATTAGCTAAATTTTTCTTATATAGACCCAGCATAGACTCAATTGGCTGAATAGTCTTCTTCTATGCCATAACCTTTATGTGATTCTGTAATTGTTATCCTCACTGTTTGGCCAGTAAACTTACCCCACAGTTTACTTGCACACCTATTGCAGATGCCCCAGATTTGTACTTGGATCCAAATTCATGGAGTGTCATTTGGGCAGATTCTATAATGGGTGACACCACCCAAATGACAAAGGCAAAAGTCAACCATAAATGACATTATGCACTGTAGTACCGAGTGAGAACTCCTCACTAGATTGTAATGGTCATATTTTACTAAACCAGATTCTCTCATCACCTTCTACATGATATGCTGCGCAGCAGGTAGAAGACTGAGGGATGACCTTATTGAGACGTATAAAATCATGAGGGGCATGGATGGGGTGAACGCACACTGTCTTTTTCCCAGGGAAAAGGAATCAAAAACGAGAGGGCATAGGCTTAAGGTGAGAGGGGAAAGATTTAAAGGGGACCTGAGAGGCAACTTCTTCATGCAGAGGGTGGTGCGTATATAGAATGAACTGCCAAAGGAAGTGGTTAAGGCAGGTGTAATAACAACATATACGAGACATTTGGACAGGTACATGGATAGGAAGGGCTTAGATGGATCTGGGCCAAATGTGGGCAAATAGGACTAGCTTAGATGGGTATCATAGTCGGCATGGATGAGTTAGGCCAAAGGGCCTGTTTCTGTGCTGTGCTACTTTAACTACTACACATGTGGATGTTTTAAAATAATGAAAGGAAACAGTTGAAATATATCAGGTGAATAAGTATCCCTGCAGATAACTGAACAAATTTCACAATGAAAGATCTTTTCAACATAGATATGTCCTTGAATCTTATTGTTATTAGAAAATAGGTATTCTAAACATAAAGCAGATTCACTGTATTATACTTGATAGTTTTATATCAACGGAACAAAATATTTCACTTATACTTTCTTTTACTAATCTCTATTCTGTCTTCAACAGAGAAACTATCGGACTAAAGTAGACAGCCTTGCATTTACGCCTGTGACCGACAGAGTTGATTACGTTACAGCTAAACAGAGTGCAGCCATCCTAGACGATGTTAGTATAAGTTCTATCATTTTGGAAACAATATCTTAGAAACTGGAACCATTTGTACTTTTACGCCTAATTATTTCTGGCAAATCTTCCCCTTCACTGCTTAGATAAAATATCGTGAAGAATGGAATGCCTCTAAGACAAACTACACCCTAGTCGATACACCTACTATGGAATCAGCACGAGTTGCTGCTAGAAACATAAGTGAAGTAAGTAACACACAGACATTTCCAAACTTTATTTTGGACCTCATTGTATTTGTCTCTCAATCAATTCATAATCCTCATGTGCATTCCAGTAGGTTTAAGATCATCCACATTGCCTCGCAGGAGTAACTATTAACAATTATATAAAAACTCTTCCAAATCTTCAAAATTTACAGTTTAGAAACTGGTGGAAAATTGCAGGCTATGTAGAAATGCAGAAGAAAGTTGAACTTATGACAAAAGCTGATATTTTTCTCTTGTAATATTTACCCAGCAATTGTGATTTTGATATTAGAAACTAATGAAAACAACCAATCCTATTATTTAGAATTTAAAGCACAGGCCAATGACCTATGGAATTTTTCTTCCATAAGAGTCTCTTCTTAACCTAATTCATGTGACCATATTCTCATTTGGGAAGCACAGTGGTGCAGCTAGCAACCCTGTTCTCTGGTATTGTCTATATGGAGCTTCCATGTTCACCCTGGGTATTCAGGTTTCCTTCCATATCCCATTAATGCATGCACTAGTAGATGAACTGTCTTGGCAATGTTTGTGGTAGAATTGATAGGAATGTGGGGAAAATGGGTAAGAGGAAAAGTTAATGAGGAATGCGTTTCTCCCTTAATAAATGTCCAGCTTGCCTTTAAATATATCAATGCAGTTTTTAAATTCCGTAATTTAATGTTGATCATTCCTTTTGGGGGTATTCAGTGCCAATCACTGCAAAGTCAGCGAGTTTTATGTTCTAAACACCTTTCTGGGAAAAGGAGTTTGTCTTGATTTCCTTAGTGAATTGAGATTTATATTCTTAGTCTCAAACTAACCTCAGCTAGTACTTCATGTTGAAAGCCATGTAGCTGTGATACATTGGATATACTGTATATAAACAGGCTATTCATCCCATCCAGTCCTTACTGACATTTATGCTGCACACCAGCATCCTCCCGTCCTTCCTCATCTAAATCTCTCCATGTAACCTTCTTTTCTCCTTCATCGGCTCATCTAGCCTCCTCTTAAATGCATATATATGTTATTTACCTCAACAACCCCTCTATGGTCTTGATTTCTATATTCACACCACTCTTTGGATAAAGATGTTTCTTTTGTATTGCTTATTGGGTTTCTTATCTTACCTATCTCATTCTGGTGGCCTCAAGTTATGCTCTATCCCATAAATGGAAGCATTCTCTCTGTAGCCACTCTGTCAAAACCTTATGCACTGTATCAGAATCAAAACAAGTTCAAGTCACTTTCTGTTAACTACATCTGAGAAATCATTAGTGGAGCTACATCATTGCACTATTGGTTCTCAAATCAAACACCAACAAGGTAGCCCTTACTTCCCCCAAAAAATATGGCACACATCAAATACATATAATGATGTGAGTGTGAAGGACCATGTGTTTCTTCATGTTTCACCTACTGCATAATAAGAATGATCATTAATGTTGTACATCTATTTTTCATACTGTTTAATAGCCTAATGCCAAATAATTTTAATATATCATATTAATTCATTCCCAATGCCAAATGATGTTGTCAATAACATGTTAAAATCTATCCAATGTCATTTTTCTCTAAAACCAGGATCCCAAGGAGGATCCTGACCAAAGTATTCTACCTTTATATGTTAACTATAGAATCTTTGGTTCAATACTTACATTCTGTTCCCTTCATTAGAAATTGTACAAGGATGGATGGGAGAAGATGAAAGCCATTGGTTACAAAATGCCAGCTGATGCTGTATCAATCCGTCATGCCAAGTCATCACAAGGCATCCAAAGTGAGGTGGGTCTTGGTCAGAACTGTGCAAACAAGTTGATTATACAGATTGTTCAGTCAAAACTCTATAATATATTTTAAAAAGGGGTAATGGTGACCTAACCAACCTAGGTCACTATAGTATGAAAGTTTCAGGCCAGTTTCATAATCTTGTTCCAATAACTGAGCGAGGTGTCCAATGGAATTGTTTTCCTCTGTTAGTAGATTTTACATTGTGAGATAATCCATGCATGAATATTCCCAAAGATGTGCAAGTTAGTGGGTCAATTAGCCTTTATACATTTCCCTTAGTGTGTGGGTGAATGGTAGAAACTGGGGGAGTTGATTGGAATAAATGGAGTTGGTGTAGATATTACTAATAGACCATCAATACCTGCTTCGGGAATATTAGATAGCTGTTTTTCATGATTATTCATTATGTTGTAAAGGTATAATAAAGTAAAGGCTTCCTCTATTTCTACATTTGTTTTATCACTCTAAGTTAACTTCATATTTATCATTATTTTTTTCTAGCTGAAATATAAAGCTGAATACGTCAAACAGCTTGGGCACCTTATTGGATGCCATAGCGTCAATGATGACCCCAAAATGCTTTGGTGTATGCATGTAGGCAAAATGCATAGTGACCTGGAGTACAAGAAGGAATTTGAGAAAATCAAAGCCAAGATCACCATCCCAGTTGACATGTTGGACATCCTGATGGCCAAAAAATGCCAGACACAAGTCAGTGAAGTTGACTACAGGCACTACCTGCATGAGTGGACTTGTCTTCCAGACCAGAATGATGTGATCCAGGCACGGAAGGCCTATGATTTGCAGAGTGATGTGAGTATTAGTAAACTTTTGTTTAGTTTTCCACCACACTGCACCCCTTCATTGCCATGCTGAAGATATTGATTCACACTGGACAACTATATTTCTCTCTGACACTTTCTCCATGAGCATCTTTACAGCAGTTGTTAATTCTTGATTTTCAGCTGCTATTTGGCATGTTAGTAGTATGTTCACAAAAAAAGATGACACAGACTAGCATCCCTTGCCATCTTTCTTTCATTATCAGTTGTTGTCCCAGTAATTTAATGGCCAAACTGAGAATTAGCTGAAAAAAGAGGTCAAGACTGGAGCACAACCATAAAATTATCAGAACATACAAGGAGGCCATTTGGCCCATGGAGTCTATCAAGCAAGCTTGTTGTCTCATTCGTTCCCTCTTCCCCGCAATCCAAAAAAGTATCTTCCTTCAAGTACTTATCCAATTCCCTCTTGAAAGCCTGATTGACTATCTGGTGTTACACTGGCGCGTCTAATACAGTTGCAGTACACAGTACTCTAGAAGACAGCTCTAGTGACTCTGGTTGAATATTGACATCTGGTGCTGTTTGTGTGGAGTTTGCATGTTTTCCCACTGACTGCAGAGGTTTCCTCCCACATTGCAAAGATGGGTGGGTTGGTAGGTTAACTGGACACTGTAAATTTCTCCTAGTGTGTAGGTAACTGATAGAATCGAGAGGATTAATGGGTATGTGGGAGAATAAACTGGGATTAGTGTAAAAGTGTCGTTGATAGTCATCGTGGTCTCATTGGCCCAAAGGACCTGTTTCCATCTCTGTTCTGTCTGACCACATGGCTTTCCCCAGGTCTTCCTCCTGTACCTCGAATATTTGCAGGTTGGTACATTAATTGGTTGTTGTAAATTGCCCCTAGTATGTAGGTTTGGGGCATGTTGTTGGAATGTGGGGAAAATAAAATGGGATTAGTATAAGATTTATATAACTAGGTGCTTGATGATTGTGGACTCAGTGGACCAAGGACTTGTTTCTGTGCTATGATTCTGTTTCCATCAATCTTACAGTCAGACAGTTTAAGATCATAATTATTCCCTGCATTAAAAAAAAGTTTTTCTTCATATTCCTCTTGTACCTTCAACCCAAATTTCAAATTCACTATAGATACAAATCTGAAATTAGATTTGATGCCCAATGTGTCCCAAATTACTTGGGATTTATAAATTCACCACTGTACTCAGAGAACATTCCTATTTTTTGCAGTTCTTGTACAAGTCGGATCTTGAATGGGTACGTGGTTGTGGCTGGATTCCGCTGGATTCAGTAGATCATCAAAAGGTGAAAAGAGCACAGGAGATATTGAGTGATGTAAGTACTGCCACACTGTATGTTTTGTTGAAAAAATTTCTCATATAATTCCCTTTGAATAATGTGCTTGGTATCACTTGCCTTTATCTCCTTTTTCAGAAAATATATAAAGAAAATGCTATTGCCAACTTTGCCAAGTTTACTCCAATTACTGATCCCCCAGAAGTGATTCAAGCTAAGATAAACACCCATAATACGAGCGATGTAAGTATCTCTTAGCATTTTATAATAAATACACTTTGCATTTGAAAATCATGCTTCAGGAGGGCAGCCCTACATTGCAGGAACAGGGATATCAACAGTGTGAGACAAACTCGGTGCAACAGTTTGTCTTTCTCTGCCCACTGATTTTACAATTAAAATGGCATTTCATCTTCATGATGAATAATTTCAAAACTCTGAAATGTTACTGTGTTTTATAGGATAAATTACTGAGATATGCTGCTTTTTGAACAAGGTAGTTAAGCATTTGGAAGGGAAATCAGGAAGCAATTTTTCCACATAAAGGGCAGTAAAGATATAGCATTCCCTTTTCCAAAGATCTATGGATGCTGCAACAGTGAGAGTTCTCAAGAATGGAATATATAGACTTTTTTTTGGGTGAAGTGCATAACAAGGCAAAGGTGCAGAATTGAGAGCAGACCAAAGCAGCTGTCTCCAAACTTCACACTCCCCTCTCTCCACCTTGCTCCATCTGCCTCTCATTTATTTTCCTCTCTCTTTGACTGCCCCCCTCTATCATTTACCTGATACTGTCCCCTGATCTCCTCCCCAACCTGGCACAACCTGCCCTGTCACTTTACATCTCTCCTCTGTCCACCAATCACCCTGGACTCCTGTCTCACCACTCCCCTTTATACTGGCCATCTTGTCTCTCCACTCTCAGGCCTGATGCAGAGTTTCAACCTGAAATGTTACCAACTCCTTTCCTCTCACAGATACTGCTCGATCCACTGAATCAGATCAGCCATAATCTCGTTGTGTGGTCGAGCAGACTTGAAGGGCTGAATGGTCTGGTCTGATTCATATGTTCCCATGACTGTTTACCAGTCTTTGAAAGTGATTGGGAGTCATTTGCAAACATCAGTAGGATATTGCATATATGTTACCAATGATGATCTCACATGCAGTTAGCTTTTGCACCCCAAGCCACTGATTCCATTTATTAGAGTTTGTTTTACTGTTGTTGTCTGCTGTTTCTCATGTTTGTTCCCATGTTTTTAAATGTTAGATCTGCTGTGTTAATAACTTAATTCTAAGAAACTCATTGATCTTATTTTAATTAGTTGAAATACAAGGAGACATTTAACCTTGAGAAAGGCAAGTATATCGGTTTCACTGACACACCTCAACTGGAACTTTCAAGGGAAATGGCAAAGCATGTTAGTCAGGTGAGTTTTTATTTATAATAATTGCAGAACATCCTTGTTGCTTTATAATATTATACACAATTAGTCTTATTTGGTACCTGTGTTAAAAAATGTACACTAAATATCTTTTCATTGTCATTGGTTTAAACTTTGCATCGTGCCATAATACATGTGGTTTACGCCCTACAGAAATGTTATAAGGATGCATGGGAGAGCAGCAAAGCTTTAGGATACAACCTGCCTCCAGACTATCTTCCTTTGGTTGTTGCAAAACACGCTGAAAATGTGAGCAGCAATGTAAGTAGAAACTGATTCCTTTTTTGTATTTGTTTTTAGCATTCACTCAAAATCTTCATTAACTATTTTAAGCATGGATTTGATTCTCCAGTTAAAGTACAAGGAACTGTATGAAAAGCTCAAGGGACATTACCTGGCTGGTGGAGATATCAAGGACTTCCCTGCTATAATCCATTCGATGGCTGTGGGCAAAATGAGGAACATGGTATGTTAATGATCAAATGGAGTCCATTTATCATTCTATCGTGATCTCATTCCTAGTATTTCTTTGTGAAAAAGGACAATTACACTTTGCAACCCTAGATAGGACACATAGATTAAATGCAAAATATTTGTACTAAAGGCTAATTGCAGTGTGATTTCAGATAAACTTTAAGTGAGAATGAATGCCTTGTAATATCATGTTATCTTAACAAAGACATTAGCCTGTCTATTGGTTGGTACCTTTGATAAAATAATAAGTAATGTCATAAAAAGAATATTTGGCATGAATAAAATATTTTATATTGCATGACTTGCATTTAAATTTAGAAGCTTCTTTAGCTCCCCCATTAGGTGATCACAGAAGAATCATTCTCCACCCACTTGTTTGTATCTTTTCAATGATATGGAAGATTATTTCTGATATAATAAGATCATGTTGCACACTCTATGACTTTACTTGTTTTCTTTCTTAGCTGGATTACAGGCAGCAGTATGAAAATACTAAGACTGCAATTCACATTCCCAATGACATGATAAGCAACATTGTGGCAAAGAAATGCCAGCAGATTCTCAGTGACATTGAATACCGCACCTATCTTCATCATTGGACCTGCCTGCCTGATGAACATGATGTCGTTCGAGCCAAGAATGCTCAAGAGATCTTGAGTGATGTATGTATCAGATCATTAGATTTATGGGTCTTAACCATAAGCAGTGGAATAATAGGAAAGTGTGGCTTGCTGATAATGTGGAATTTGAGTGTTTGTGTTTGTATGTCTCTAATGTAGTGGGTTTTCATAATAGGCCTCACAGTTGATTTGAATGATCCTTCTTTACCCTGGAAACTATATCCTTCTATCGAAGGGGAGAAGATTTACCACTCTTGCCTATTTATTTTATTTAGTGTTAGATAATATGAGTTGGACTGTTGTAAAGAGAAGTTTTGCCTCTCTCAACAATTTGGTCAGCACTTTGTTCCTCTGTGAAACTGGAAAAACAGCTGCCTTGGATAATTTGGGAATCTTGCCCCGATTGCTTTTCATAGCAGCATTGTCTCAGCCATAAACAATGAGACAGCTGGGTAGCACAAGCAATCAAGGCACTCCATGCACAGAATGAAAATGGCCAAAACACTGTTGATCACTTACGTTGCTGTCAATGATCTTTACCTCTGAGCAAAACAGACGGCTCTGCGGCACAGAAATTTTCTGAGGAATTCACCATCCTTTGAAAATTCTCTTCACAGACAGACAATGCTTGTTTATTGCTGTTATAGTTACTGAGAGTGGTACAACTGACAAGAGCTGATAGAGACTTCATCTTTTACTAATATTTTATTTCCATGTTATAGTACGTATACAAGGATGACCTGAACTGGCTAAAGGGCATGGGATGTTATGTTTGGGACACTCCAGAAATACTACATGCCAAGAAGTCCTATGAACTACAGAGTGAGGTAAGGGATACATAACCTTTTAGCATTTGTTTCACCGGTTTAAGTGAAGTGACCAAAGATGAAGTCAAAGTGCCTGCAACATGAATCAAGTCCCATTCCGCAACAGGGTACTCTTGCAATCTGCTTAATTGTCTTTTATGCATTAGATAACCACTTAGGATATGCACCAAGACCTGCTTACAAAGTAACTCATAAGAAAGATCATATTACTTTGCAGTGTAAATGTCTGATCTTGTTACGTAGATTTGGTGGCTAGTACATATGACAAAAAGACAACTTCAGTAACTGCTCACATAGTAATTCATAAAAGTTTGAGCAGAAGCTATCAAGAGAATTGTTGACCTGAAACAAAGAAGAGAACTGGCAGTCTAAATGCCTGATCACAAGACCTGTGTCTCCTGAAGGAGGCTCTGAACCCCCCTGTAAACTGTTATTACATGTAGTTTGGTGGGCATATCAACAGTGTTGGTGGTAGATGAGAAGTTGGTGTGAATATGAAGAGAAAATGAACAGAGTGTAGTACAGAATTGCAGTGTATTTGTATTGTCTCAAATTGGTGTCAGTTTCAGTATACATCACTCATAAAAATCTTCAGTTTTGACTAAAATGGTGTCCAGGCAAATACATTAGATTGATTGCAATTCAACACTGGGCAGCACATTGTAGTGGTACATGGTCCTGAGATAGCCATTGCAAATTTCAGTAATGTCCAAACCCTTAAGTATTACTGAACTGGTATTATGCCCTTATCTTTGCATGGTGCAGAGTTTGGGAAGGTTGGTTTCATTGTGGCTATAGGGAAGGGAGGGAGATTCAGTTCTGCTATCGGAGTATTTTCTCCCAGGGTGGGAATGCAGGAATTGGTAGACTGGAGGTGGAATCACAGAGTCATACAGCACCAAAGCAGGCCCTTTGGCCCAATTGGTCCATGAGGACCAAGATTCCCATCTGAACTGGTCCCATTTGCCTGTTCTTGGCCCATACCACTCCAAACCTTTCCTATTCACACACCTGTCCAAATGACTTTTAAATGCTGTTAACGTACTTGCCTCCACCACTTCCTCTGGAAGCTCATTCCATGTACGGATCACCCTCTGGGTGAAAAAGTTGCCCTCAAGTTCCAATTAAATCTATCCCCTCTCACCCTAACCTATGTCCTCTCATTTTTGATTCCCCAATCCTGGGGAAAAGACTGTGTGCATTCACCCTTTCTATGCCCCTCATGATTTTATACACCACTGCAAGATCACCTCTCATTCTCCAACGCTCCAGTGAATAAAGTTCCAACCTGCTCAACCTCTCTTCATAACTCAGTCCTTCAAGTCCCGGCAACATCCTTGTAGATCTCCTTTGCATTCTTTTCAGTTTAGTGACATCTTTCCTATAACAGGGTGACCAAAACCGAACACAATATTCCAAATACGGTCTCACCAACATCTTGTACATCCTAACTTCTATACTGAAAGCCCAGACTGATGAAGGCCAGCATGCCAAAAGCTGCCTTCACCACCCTGTCTACCTCTGACACCACTTTCAGGGAACTGTGTACTTGTACTCCTAGGTTCCTCTGTTCCCCGACACTCCCAGGGCCCTGCCATTCACTGTAAGAGTCCTACCCACATTTATCTTCCCAAAATGCCACACCTTGCACTTATCTGAATTAAACCATTCCTCGGCCCACTTAAGCATTTGATCAAAATCCCTCTGTAATTCCTAATAACCATCTTCATTGTCTATGACACCATCTACTTTAGGGTCCTGTGGAGAGGAATGGAACCGTGGAAGTTGTTGACTTCCATTGGGAGTTCAAGCAATCAGTGATTGGAGATTGGGTCACAGGAGACTTGGGGTCAGAACAGTCAAGTGATGAGATAGATGGGTTAGCAGAGTTGACACCGAGGATGGGCAGGTCGAGAGGAATAGAAAGTAAGTAATAGAACTTTCTCTCATGAGGTCCTAGACTGTACAATGCTGTGAAATTTTGATTGCCCTATGAATGACCAACAATGTTCACTCTCAGGATATTATGTTCTAACTTCCTCAAAGTTGAGTTTATTGTCATATGCACAAGTATATGTTTCCCAGGTGCAATGAAAAACTTGCTTATAGCAGCATCACAGGCACATAGCATCATACATAAATTAAACATAACTTTTACAAGAAGGAACACAATTTAGAACAAAAAAATGTCCATTTTAGTGCAAAGTGATCAAAGTAGTCATAGTGCTGCTGAACTCTCGACATTAGGGTTGTGCCAGTTGGTTCAAGACCTGAATAGTTGAAGGGATGTAGCTGTTCTTGAACCTGGTGGTGTGGGACTTAAGGGTTCTGTACCTCCTGCCCTATGGTAATTGCGAAAAGATGGCAAGGCCCGGATGGTGGGGATCTTTGATGATAGATGTTGCTTTGGTGGGAAGGGATGTCACCATGATGTATTGGGCAGAGCTTTGAAAGAGAAATGATGTCATTTGATGCATATCTCACTGGGGAGTGCTCAGTCAAATTTCTAAAGGGAAGCAAAATAATCCAAAAACAGTTGTTATTTCACTGTGAAAAATGTTGCATAAGGCTGAAATAAACAGCTTACAATTACACCTTTCTAAGCTGCTTAGTTTAACAGATTCCATTTGAAATTTGATTTATTACAGATTAAATACAGAACTGGTGGAAAGAAGAATTTTGAGAACTACACCGTGGTTACAGATACACCAGTCTATGTGACAGCTGTCCAGAATGCTGTTCAGTTAAGTGATGTAAGTATCATTTTAACAGCCCAGTATCATTTTGTCAAGCAAAGATAGACTTAGATTGATAAGATTAGAATTCTCTCAATACACTTTCAATTTATCATTTTAAGTGAGAGTTCCCTGATTTAATTTTGCATTGCGTTACTGTTGGTCAGGTTAGAGGTGAACATGTAACAGGGCATTGCTCTTTCTGCTATTTTAGTACATCTTTACCATTAATCGCTGAAGGAGCGATCAAGCACCTTAGTACAAATGAAGTTTTAGTACATATTTTAGAACTACTCTAAATTTGGCATTGACTGGATGGAACTTGCATCAGTTCCGAAGTCCAGAGCTATTCGTCTGGAGATGCAAGTTCATATCCCAGCTGAAGACTTAAGTTCAGTTAATTAAATAAATTTGGAAAGAAAGGCCAGTGTCAATAATGGCGGCCATGAAATTACAGGACTGTTGTTTGTAAACCCATCTGGTTGTCAAATATATTCTAGGGATGGCAATCTGTCAGCATTACCCACCCTGGCCTGTATGAGACTCAAGACCCATAGCAGCTAACTTGCAAATTGCCTAGGGAGCCACTTCTTCCAGTGGCGATTAGGAATGGACAATAAATGCTGGCCCTGCCAGCTTAGGCTCAGAACTGGATATGGTTCACATTGTTCACAGCTTGCTACTTTGGATACAACTTTGGGCCTAAATGTTTGGGTACTTTGCTTTCTAAATCACAGCAATGTCTCCCCCTTGCACCCGTGTGACGTCGAATCATTTAATTGCAGGCCTTCTGGGGGAAACTCTTACATTTGCTAGGTCTGTTGTTCAGCCTTTTATCCCTGCTGTATTGGCTACACTCACATCCATCCAAAAGAAGTGAGTGGAAAGTGGCAAATGCCAACTTCCCAGGCATGTCTCCATCTCAATAAATTAATGGCCACCGTTGAATATCAGTTACAGTCATTTCTTTGATATTTATTTTTGCTTGTCAGAGTACTGGGGTTTACCTCACAATATGGCAACGATTGTAACCTTCTGCTAATCAAGAAGCTAACTGATTTTTCCAGGTTAAATACAAAGAAGACTATGAGAAAACCAAAGACAAATACACGACTATTTTAGACACCGTGGATTTCAACAGGACCAAGGAACTTAAAAATATATATAGCAATGTAAGTTTTCTGCATGGGGTTAAATTGGTAAATTGATTTATTATTGTCACATGTACCAAGGCATAGTGAAAAACTTTGTTTTTCATGCCATCCATATAGATCATTTCATCACATCAGTGCATTGAGATAGGACAAAGGGAAAACAATAACGGAGTACAGTTACAGTTACAGAGAAAGTGCAGTGCAGGCAGACAATAAGATGCAAGGTCATAATGAGGTAGATTTTGAGGTCAAGAGTCCACCTTGTTGTACTAGGGGGACCATTCAATGGTCATAACTGCAGTATAGAAGCTGTCTTTGAGCCTGGTGGGATTCTCAACAGGGTGTCTTCTACAGGAATAAAGGGAATAAACATGCACAGTTCACAGGCCAGCAAAAGTGCAGTAATTGAATGTACTGAATGAGGGCACATTCAGCAATACACATCAGGACTTCTCTTTTGAGGCTTAGATTTGCTACCAAATGGAGGCCAGTGCCCAAGTTAGAAGCTTCACCTTCAGAAAGCTCCAAAGCAGCAACTTCTTGAAGGTGGTGGTGAATCTCTAGAACTCTCAAAGGTGGTGGAGGCTAGATTATTGGGAGAATTAAAGAGGGAAAAAGATACATTTTTGTAATATAGGGAATTGGGGGCTATGAAGAACTGGCAGAGAGGAGGCTTGGGACAGATAAGCCATATTTCTTCTCTTATTTTCTTACGTTCTTGTGCTTGTTAGGAGAGGACGGGGACACACAAAACAAATGGGGAAAATAAATTACTACACCATGCTCAGTATGTGAAATGGCTGAACCAAAATATGATCATAAGATTATCAATAGACCAATCAAGTCCAATGCTCCAAGACAAAAGTTGCTGATCATACATTTAAATGAAACGTAAGCTGTAGGTTGGAAAACCTCACAGCCACGTCTGTACTAGTAGATCACCTTTATCAAATCAGACTTGCCTCCACCGTTATATAATATGCCGGTGAAATGGCTTTCAGACATTCTTAGCTGTTCCAAGAAATAAAATTTCTCAGCAACGCCCCAGTCCAATGTCTGACCCTTATACCAAATCTGCTCGAAATCCCTGTTATTATGAGTGATAAGACATACAACCTAAATCTGTCTGATGCCTTCTGTCACTAATAAGTATTCCCATTAATAATATAAAAGCCGTGATTTTATGTTGCCAGACTAGCCTCTCCACTTCACCACGCCCATCCCCCTATTTCCCACAGCAAGACACGAAGGGTTAGATTTCTTCAAAATGTTGAATTGTAGAAGTTAGGGTAGGATCATTTTGACTCAAATTATTGAAAGCTATAGACTTTTTCGAAAGGTATCAGAGCATGCCTTATGAAAGCAGGTTGAGGGAACTCAGCCTTTTCTCCTTGGAGAGACGGAGGATGAGGGGGGACCTGATTGAGGTGTATAAGATGATGAGAGGTATTGATAGGGTAGATAGTCAGAGGCTTTTCTCTGGGGCTGAAGTGGTGGCCACAAGAGGACATAGGTTTAAGGTGCTGGGGAGTAGATATAGAGGAGATGTCAGGGGTAAGTTTTTTACTCAGAGAGTGGTGAGTGTGTGGAATGGGCTGCCAGAAACAGTGGTGGATGCTGATACGATAGGGTCTTTCAATAGACTGTTAGATCGGTATATGGAGCTGAGTAAAATAGAGGGCTATGGGTAAGCCTAGTAATTTCTAGGGTAGGCACATGTGCGGCACAGCTGTGTAGGCCGAAGGGCCTGAATTGTGCTGTAATTGTTCTATGTTCTATGTATCATGAATTATTTCAAGGAATCGTCTCTGCAATGTGGCGAGCCCACGACATGCTATTCTAGAAGAGAAAGTGCTCCCCACAGATCCACATTTGACAGTTATAACTACAGTCAAAGTTAGAAGGGGAAGATGTCAGTGCAGGGAGAGAGCAGGGAGGATGAAGAGCATGTAGGTTTCCAATTCAGTGCAGCACTTTGCTCATATTCATGAATTAATTATGTTATGCTCCTGTGTTTCATGTCATTAACTAAACTTTAGTTAACATCAGCTATGCTAGCTGCTTTTATTAGTCATGCAAAATGCT